>NW_020537324.1:24999281-25033875 GCF_003426905.1 Ctenocephalides felis
GAAATCCGGATTATCGAAAGTCCAGATTATCGGAAAATCCGGATTATCGGAAACGCCACAACATCAAAGGTCCGGATTATCGGAAGTCCGAACATCAAAGGTCCGGATTATCGGAAGTCCAGATTATAGGAAATCCGGATTAATCGAAAGTCCGGATAATCGGAGGTCCGCAACATCAAAGGTCCGGATTATCGGAATCCAGATCATCGGAATCCGGATTATCGGAGTCCCGCATCATCAAAGGTCCGGATTATCGGAAGTCCGATAATCGGAGGTTCGGATTATCGGAAACATACCAGGTGTCCTAAATCGAGCGGATTGATTCCGTGCATGCCTCGTCCACAATTTTGTGTCCGGAGGTATGAATCGAACTCGGTACCCTGTGGGTATGAAGCCATCGTGCTACCAATTACGCCAACGGAGGCCACACGGATTATGCTTTTTTCGGCCTCATAACTTGTTAGTTTGTTATATCTAAATATTAACTTTGTGTTATTCAACAATAAATAAATACCACAACGTGATATTTCGTTTAACACAGTGAGGTAAGATTCGAACTCGGTACCCTGTGGGTATGAAGCCATCGTGCTACCAATTACGCCAACACAGGCCGCATGGATTATACTTTTTTTCGGCCTCATAACTTGTTAGTTTGTTATACCTAAATATTGACTTTGTGTTATTCACCAATAAATAAATACCACAACGTTAGGCTCACTGCTGAATTCCGCTTAACAGCTGGAGGTAAGATTCGAACTCGGTACCCTGTTGATACGAAGCCATAACTCTACCAATAACGCCAACACAGGCCATGGCTTTGCAACTTTTTTTGGCCATATGACCGGTTAGTTTGTTATATCTAAATATTAACTGTGTTATTCAACATAAATAAATACCACAATGTTAATCGTACACTGCTGAACTCCGTTTTTTAGCTGGAGATATGATTCGAACTCGCTACCCTGTTGGTACGAAGCCATGACTCTACCAATATCGCTAACACAGGCCATACCATTCCAACTTTTCTTTGGCCATATGACCTGTTAGTTTGTTATATCTAAATAGAACATATAAATATATATTGAAACAGACAGACAGACAAAAGTATTTATTTCAATAATTGAGCTACATTTTGCATTGTTATTTTTAACACATATTTTTCTACCCTTGGGTACTTTATACAACATAATTGATTTTAATATATACAGTGAGTATTGATTGTGAGTACAGCGAGCTGTGTGACAAATTGTGTGGCAAAAAGAGGAAAGAAAATTTTTCCTCACAAAAAATCCACAAGGCAATATTTATAATAATAGTTAATTACAAAAATAAAAAAAAAACAAAATAAAAGATTTATTCGCACTGAAGGAAGATCTGTGTCGAGCCAAGTATCATTTGCCGCTATGGGTCGATCAGTATATAGTTTGGCATGGCGTGATTACCAAATCAAGTCTCTAGTGCCTAGTGTATTGGCCGAGGCCCGCGATGTTAGTATTAGGATGATCCCCGCATTTTATATAAACATTTTCGGTGAGCTTTTTTATATAGTCGAGTATTGTCCGTACGTCAGTCTGTTTGTGTGTGTATTTTGAAGAGTAGTAATGCCTAGTCAGTGGGTCCCTTATTTTGTTGAGTACGGGTCGTAGTGTCTTATTTTGTAATGTCTGTAGTTTCCGTAAGTTCCATAAGCGTTCCATGCCGGAGCGGCGTATGTCAGTAACGGTCTTATTAGTGTCAGGTGAAGTGTCCGCTTGTTCTTCACGCTTGTTGGGGTTCAAGAGAGGTCTCAGTAGATTTAACATCCCGTAAGCCTGTCCAATTTTTGTATTAATATGTTTTGTGAAGCTGAGTCTATGGTAAATATATATTGTGTTGAGAAAGCGCAAATAAATAGCTGTTAGTTACTTTCGAAGCGTGCGGTATGCATCAATGCCGAATGCATTTATGTTTGGCGCCATCTCGTTATGTTTAATAATAACTGGCAGAATGACTAATATTTCATCGTGTATAAGGTTGTTTGTGTGGCGTAAAAATCCGTGGGTAGATATATTTGAACATTTCATAAAAATGTTATTATAAATAATACCATGATCTATATGATCCCATTTCCAAATACTTTACCATTACGATACATTTATCATCAATTTTTCTAATTTCATAAATGTACTATTTACACAAATATATTTCTTAAAACTATTTGAATTAACTTATATCTATTATATATTAATTATAAAAAATAATCGTGTGTAAAAAAACTGTTATTTATTTATAGACAAAAGAAAACTTAGTATCGTACATAAGTTTGAGTTCATATATATTAGATAATATTAAATATAAAATTTTAACTTTAATATAGCTGCCATTGTAGCATAAAGCACAGCCCAGTGAGAAACTAGAGCATCTCCATTTGAAGTCTTTCTTCGAAGAATTGCAGCCATTTTATCACCTATTGAATTTAACACATATAACAATTAATGATTTTATTTTAGGTCTTATTCTAATAATTATGTTTGATGATAACTAATAATCAGAGGAAAGTTGATATTAGGATAAATTCTATATAGCTTTTCAGTAGTAGGTACGACTACTACTAGTAGTAGGGCGCACGGATCAACCGATTTGAATGGTTAAAAAAACATTCGATTCCTATTGATAGAAAGACGTGTTGATTAGTTTTTGACAAAGGCAGATCCAGCCATTACGGTGCAGAGAATGTAAATGGAGTTTTTGAGAGAACGGAGCATCCGAATCGAACGATATAAAAAGCATTTAATTTGTAATGATTGGGAAAAGTGATTAGTTTTTGACAGAGGCAGGTCCGGCCATTTTGAAGATACTGAGCTACTAATGGCAGTTTTTGATAGAACTAAACATCTGATTTGAAGAAATCGAAAAACTTTTTGCTTGTGTTGACGAAACAATTGCTTTTGGATTTTTTTTATTTCAAAATTTAATTTATTTTGTATATCGAAAATAAATTATTTTCTCACTTATAAACTTTAAACAAATAATTTGAACTTTGCAATTCAGTTTATATAATTCCTATAAATATTAGGCAATGTTACCGTATTTATAATAATCTATTTGAAAACATTTAATATTCCTCGAACATTTTGTTACGATAAGGAAAGCATTACCAATTTGTCTTAAGGCAAGATGACATACATCACTAGTTTAATTTTTCTCCGGAAAATTTAAAATAATACTTTCAAGTTTAATACATTGTGTATTTTTTAACTTCCCGTAGGGTAAGTTATTGATTTGCTTATTTTGGGTAAGAAATTTGCTTAATTTTGCTGACAAAGGGGAGGGAGAGGTAAATAATTGTAATAAATTTGCTTACGTAATACTTGAACGGATATATATAAATATATATATATATATATATATATGGCGGAATGAATTATGTTTCATGACAGATGTCAGTTGATTGACGCCAATATGATGACTAAACTACATAGCACACTTGGAACTACGCTGATGCGAATATCGCATCTAGCAAGCTATAGCTAGATTATTGTTTTCACGATCGTAAAAATGAGTTCTCTCGGTTTTAATCATCGATCAATTCTCGGGCTAAAAATTGATATCAAAATTTATATAATATCAGTTTCGTTTGTAAATTGAGTTATCAATAAACTCACATTATCATCGAGTCTACAACATTGAGCTACTGTTTCATTTCTAAATATAATTAATTAATAATAAATGGCCCATTAACGCCATATATATATATATATATATATATATATATATATATATATATATATATGTAGAACATAAAACAAGACATATATGTGAGCAATTTAATATATATCTTGTATTGTACATAGGCATGATAGGTCACATGCAATCTAATGAAAAAAACCTTATAATTCAGCATTATTTATTGACCTAAGACTAATAATTTTTAACATTATAATAGCAATAATACAATTTCAATTATCACTTACTAACAATTTAATTTATATATCTTTCAGAATGTATATTTAGGTAAAAATTTAGAGATATATTTTATAAAATATTTATTTGAAAAAGCATTATGATAATAAAGAATTAATTAATCAAAAGGGCACACACACACAGATATATATATATATATATATATATATATATATATATATACATAAATATAGATATATTGTGTGTACACATATGTAAATGTACAAAGTGAAATCTTGGAACTTGATAAATATTATTAAAATTATTTTATTTAGCAGATATTTTTAAACTTTGGATATTTCATAAATAGCTTTTTAATATCAAGAGAATAAATTAAAATAATTCAGCATTTATTATTCATTTTTAGTTTGAGAATAAAACGATTCAAGTGGCACCATAATTTAATGTCAGCTTATGGAGTGAGTCAATTTTGTTTTTCAAGTCTTATTCTTGCTGTAGCCCTTGATCTATTATGAACTTCAGCAGTGCGCAGAGTGATACCAAATATGTCTTCATGATATCGATTTTCATCCTATATATAGATAGGATGAAAATATAGTATAGTATAGATACATACAAACATATATATATATATATACATATATACACACATATATATATATATATATATATATATGTATATATATAGTCTGCGACTATATGTATATATATACATATAGTCGCAGACGACAGTGTATCGAGCGACTTGTAATAGATAACATTTAAATTTTAAATTATAACACACTGATGATAAGACAAACCTAGTCTCGAAACGTTTGTGAAAATTATTATTTAATAAATTAGTGCAAAAAAAAAATGTTGTTTGTTCATATTTCCAAATTAATATATATATATATATATATATATATATATATATATATATATATATATATATATGTATGGCATTGACACAAATCATTGAGATCAATTTTGTGATACACAAAGATTATATGATAAAGTTTTTGTTTGTAAAAATTTAAGTTTATACTAACTCGCATATCCAGCAAGAAACGATCAATGGTTTCTTTTGGAATAGAGTCCTGTTTTGTCAAAGCAGTTCTAACAGCTTGATGAACACACTCAGCCATTGTAACATCTCCACACACATATAAATGTCCATGTTCATGTACTAAAATTCTTCGCATATCATCTGCCACTGATAATACTAAGTCTTGCACGTAAGTCTAATGACAGATAGCATGTGTAAATGTATATAAATTTAGTAAGTCGCAAGACATGTTTAATCACCTTTTTAAGTCCAGGTTGTCGGCTAAGTGCTAAGAATTCTCTGTCAATTATTTTTTCTTCTAACATTAAGTTTTTTTCTTCTCGATATAAATCTAAGGCGCGTTGTCTACATCCAAAAAATAACCAAAGTTTTGGGATTGCAACGCCTTCAGTTTTGTATTTATGATGTAAACTATGCCAAAAGCCTCGAAAAGGTGCAACACCAGTTCCTGGTCCGATTAACACGATGGGTCGCCCTGAATCTATTGGCAAATGAAAACTTGGCGCGCTAAAATATTTGTAGAAAAAATATTTTGAAATTAAAAGTAATCAAATTAGATAAAATATTTTACTTGATTTATATTATGCTTTATTAACCATTGATATTAGTTAACCACTTAAAACTAATAAATTCTACCTTCTAACAAATATAGCAATTTCTTTTCCTGAAGTGAGTCTTTTCAAATAATTAGAACATACTCCATAATGTAGTGGTCCTTCTCCGTCTAAAACAATATAAAAAAAATTAAGTCATATAGATATATATATATATATATATATATATATATATATCTTGAGGATTTTTTGTTCGATGTTGAAACAATTGAAATAATAAAACAGTCAATGCGTCGAATGTAGAAAATTTATTTTAATTTTTTATACGTTTCGAGACTAGTTGTGTCTCATCATTCAGCCAAAAAAATTTACATTATAAAGAAAAAGTTTAAAAAACTAAATTTATACATTGGAAAAATTATGATGAGACACATCTAGTCTCAAAACGTATAAAAAATTAAAATAAATTTTCTACATTCGACGCATTGGCTGTTTTATACATTTCAATATGTTTCAACATCGAACAAAAAATCCTCAAGATATATATATATATATATATATATATATATATATGTCTAGTAATTACTAGGGCTATACGAGTATATATATATAGCCCTAGTAAATATTTTACTTGGGCTAAAATAAAAGATAAGTATATAGCTCACTTTGAGTCTTGTATTGAACTACTGCTACTGTTAAATGTATCTGGCCAGGATGTGGTTCAGGAGCTGATGAAACACTGTAGAAACGAGCTTGAAGAGGACTCAGCTGGGCACAAAGCATTTTAGCACTAGGTCTACAAGAAGGAAATTGTTCTAGCACTTCTAATAGATGAGGGTATTTCAAATGCCTCCAATCTTCATATGCCGCGGAATCCTATTAAGACTCGAATTAAAATGGAAATTTTATGAAGAATATTAAACTACACTTTTGTTTGCATATAACATAAATAAATAAATTAATGTTATTCTTGTACTAACTGAGGCCAGTGATTCTAATTTATCTTTATCTATTTCTTCTGTACAACAACTTGACAAATACTGAAGTATCGCAGGTGAGGGAGGAGTTGTTAAATCTAAAAATCTAGTTAGCAGCATTCGTAAACTGCATCTTGGAAGTCGTTCATGCCCAGACCAAGAACGTACAACACCATTATGTGTTTGTGTTTCTTTTAGTACCTATTAATATAAAAACATTAGATTCAAATTATATAAACAATAACATGCACAAAAATTTTCTATAGATATAACCTGTAGTTCCACTGGTGAGTCTGGTGATTCAGCACCTTCAAGTCGTTCTAATAAACCATTAACAATTTCTGAACTATTTTCAGGAAAAACACCTATGTGATCACCAGGCTCATATTTTAACTCGTCCTGAAATATTTTTATTTGCATAAAAAAATCACTTATTATTAGTAAATTTTCTGAATGTTTTTTTTCTTAAGTTAATGAAATTTGGTATGTTTCAAGCAAAACTTGCTTTAATAATCAAGATAAATAACAAGTTCATAATTCAATTAATATTTCAACACCTACTTTAGAGTTTTTAGGTATTTCAATTTCTAGCAGCAAAGTGCTACCTTCTCCAGCACTTTTGTGAAGATTTGTTTGCCTTAATAATTTGCAGGACACAACTTTCTTATTATAGCATCTTCGCAAAGCCGGAATTAATCCTTCTGGGACAGATTCCACAAATCTAATAGTATCCTGGGATAACACATCGGTATTTAAAGCTTGTGTTGCTTCTAGATATGTATCGGTGTCTTCCAAACAAAATGTTTCACATGCAACCTAGAAATTATTAACAATGGATAGTTGAGAGGTTATTAATATTAATAAGTACAATTTCAAACATTAATTTTCACAGAAATAGATATACACAAAGAAAAGATCTATACACAGGATGAAAAACATGCAAAGACTAAAAATTCCTTCTTGTTTTTCAGGAAATATACATAAATTTATATTAATTAATTATAAAAGTTTTCATATATACCTAAAAAAAATTGCAATGTCATATAGAAGTAATCTGCATATAAATGAAATGATAACACTTCATTTTTTTTTCTAAAAAAGCTTTCCTGAATAAATTGGTAATAATAACATAGTAGAAATGATGAATCATATTATATGTGCTAAAAAAATTATAATTTTTATTGATTATAAGTGATATACCTTGAAATAGGAATATATAGAAAAATAACTTTAAATCCAAACAGAGTATATTAAAAAGAATATTTGTATTATTATTAAAAATAATCATAACAATGTTAAAAAAAAGTATTAAATACTTACATAATGCTTTACATTACATTTAAATAAACTGATATATTAAACTTAATGACTGATTTAAATTATTATACACTTATCTAATTACATGTTATAATAAGACAATTTTTCTTTAATATCATTTTCTAATTGCATTTTAGGAAAGTACGGTTTGTAGATGTGATTCAGAATATAAATGCAAGATCGAATGTTTACTTCTAGAGAAGTTGTCAATGTTACAAACAAATCATCTTTTTCTTTCAGCATTTTATAAAGTTGTATTTTATTTATTAATGTTAAAGAATCTTGTAATTTCAGCATAAGTTCCAAAATCTTTGGTACATCATTCTGTGTGACTCCATATTGATCTTCAACAAGAGACATTTTGAGAAGCATTGTTAAACTGAGATTTACCCACATAACCACTTGGCATTCTGCAATAATTCTTCTGAGTTCCAGTAAACTGCTATTTCCAAATAAATAAGCTACGAATGGGTTATTCGTGACCTTTTTTACAATAATTTCCTTAAAAGTTGGTTCTGTTTCTTTTACTTCTTCTTCATTCAAGACCTCCTTAGGATAAGCTCTATAGTTAACTGTTTCTAGTAATTGCTCTAAATTCACTCTGCGATTTCTAGGAGAATTGTAATCAACTGATAACTTTGATGATGTCATTTTTGGATATGTTTTCATTAAGCCATCAATGAATTTTTCGAGTACAGATTTACATTCCCCTGAGATTTCATTCCAGTTTTTGCCTTGGCCTCCAGGAAAAGTTATAGCAAATATTTCTTTCCTTCTTTCAGGAACTCTCTCTGTTAAAATATATAAATCTTGGAAAGCCAACATTCTGATTAAAGGAATCTTAGACTTAAGTGCATCTTTCAATAGCATATCATTATCCACATTATTTTCTGGATCAATAGCAAATTCCATCGGTTGCATTAGATTTAATATGAACAGCTCATGTATAATTAACAATGTAAAGTAAAAGCATGTACCAAATGTGAATAAATATACAATGATGTATTTTTCTAAACAATAAAGGATGTCAAAGTTATTCTCGGCATCAAACAGAATGCTCCAAAACTCTAGTGCCTTGTAACCAAATATGATATAAATGATCAAATATAATGGTAGCGAACGCAAAGACAGTTTACCAGCATCATAGATGAGGTATTTCAATTTCGTAGATAATTGCATTCTAACAGACTGGTGGATAATAGGCAATTCAATGATCTCATCTTTAAAGTTGCGCCTGATAAAATAAAAAAGTGCAAAAAAAGGCCCAGAGCATATAACCAAGCATTTTCTTGATTCTAACGAGTTGACAAATTCATCATCACTTATGCCCGACAACCCAGTCAGATTCAAATGCAAATAAGAATTCGTAATACCAAATATTATCGATGTTAATATCAATATTTGACTATTAGTTGAAAATAACTTAGTGATTTTCTCAAATCTTGAAGAAACTAGTGAATAATTTGTTGAATAATTCTTGCTATATCTTACGGTGAATCCAAAAAGAATAACTGCATTTAATAAGAAAGATAACCAACAAACACCAGATGTCCATTTATCAACAATTGTCTTCAGCCAAACTAAAGGGTAGAGTAATCTAAAATTTATAACACTTATAAATATTATCACTTGTAAACTTTGCAAAATCACTATTTGTCTGATTGTGCTAGCGATTCTTGAAATATATTTTCCATTACACGGAACAGAAGCCATTCTTTTACGTATATAAATTATTTGATACAAATCACATTCAGCAATTATTCAACATCTATGTTTCAATGTTTATTATAAATAATTAACAGTAAAGCGGCGCCAGAACTACACATAACCACAAAATAAAAAAGACGTTAAATCAAGATGTCAAAGACGAATCAGTATGACCAACATAGCATGTTAAAACTACGTGTATGGTTCTGAAACTGTAAAAATATTTTAAGCGTTAAAACCATAGACATGCCATAGATATTATACTACATGGACTGCTAGTCGAGCGCAAAATAAGTGCTCAAACATAGAAGAGACTCTGACGTCACTTGCTGATCGAACGTTGCCCACAATCGCGGACTTTGATTAAATGTAACAAAATTATCAGTTATCACAATAGCCATTGAAATAAAACTACCACAGATAATTTTTGAATAACATTAACTATTATGATAAATATTATTAAATATTAGTAATGGGGGGATCAAGCAGGCAAAACATTTAGGAATAACAAAATCACTTGTCATATTTTTATATCATTAATTTTTATAATCAATAAATTTTATATATTTTTATACAAGTGAAGTTTATACTTTCATATCCATAACTACTCCCACATTGGTGACGCACGACGTTTGAGATGAAGACAAAGAAGGAGTATTTCTTGAGGATTTAAAAAATATAGATTTTGATGCAGCACCATAATCACTGGTCTTCAGTGACTACTTATAACGTACGTCCAGTCCTCGATTCATCGTAGTTAACGCATTTACTACCTGACACTGGACTTTCGTTGGTATACCCATTTGGTATACTCAGACCTCAGTGTTTATTCCTGACACAAAAGTTAATTCTGAGCCCAGACCTTCGGTCATGAATTGAATGCACTATCAAATAGTCATTGGAATCGCAATTTAACCTCTCCTTATCCGTTAACTCACCAAATCGTCTTTTGATGCGAAAGACTTAAGACTGCATCTTGTCAAGTTGATGACTTTTTAATACGGTTTCCTTCGAATCGCATCCGATTCGAGAATCCGATGTATGATCCAAAGGGCTACAGAAGTCGTCAAGATTAGTTTTTAATCATTGCTAAAATTCATATTCTCACAGAGCGTCATTTGTTCACCCAAAATATTATAGAAATTAAAATTAGTAGATCGAGGCTGAATCTTAGAAGTTCACCAAGACATCGAGACAGAACCATATGCAGAGTATGAAGATGATGGAAGGTCGAATTACCTACCATACTGTGGATCTGCCGACGAAACTGTCATTTATTCCATTGGATGAATTATTAATTGATCAGTACCACAACACTGCTCTAATCTGCTTCCCCACCATATGCTTATAACGTGTTTCCCTGTATTTTTTAAAACTGTGAGGTCAACACTGGGCAGGGTGTGTGTGGGGATCAAGCAGGCGAGACATTTAAGAATAACAAAATCACTTGTCATATTTTCATATCATTAATTTTTATAATCAATAAATTTTATATATGTTTATACAAGTGGAGTTTATACTTTCATATCCATAACTACTCCCAGAGTAATATCATTTCTTACAAAATTATTAGTATTCACAATTGCCATTATATTTTTAAAACAAAACATATAACATGTGACATTTAATCAATTGGGAGATTTCACGATTGTCGGCAACGTTCGCTCATCAAGAGACGTCGCAGTCTCTTCTATGTTTGTGCACTATATACAAAGAAAAACATACGAGGACTAGCAGTCTATGTAGTGTTATGTATATGGTTAAAACACTTTATTTTCAATAAAATAATGTAAAGAGCACCGATTAACCGATTTGAATTATTCAAAAAACATTCGATTCCTATTGATGGGGAGACGTCCTGATTAGTTTTTGGCAAAGACAGGTCCATCTTTTCGCAGATACGACAAAAAGGGCAGAAAACTGGATTTCAGTTTTTGCTAGAGCAGGCAGATTCAAATGATATATATTCGATTCGAGGTGATCTGGTGAGCAAATAGACTGGTAGACAAGTAAATAGAGGCAAACAGATGTACAGCTGAAGATGTAAACAGATACAAAGGTAGACAAGTAAACATTTAGACAAGAATAAATTTTGGAAGATAAACAGGTAGATCAAATGTAAATTAAAAAAATATTATTGATTACATCGATTATTTACACATATAAGAAAGTTAATGGAACATGCCACAAGGAAAAATGTTAGTAACAACTAGTTAAATATTTAAATTATGTTAGCTACTAATTATATTCAATACTTTTTGTTAATATACCATAAGTTAAAATGTTCTTAATAAATTTTTTACCTTAAATGCCTCTGAAGCCCATTTTTTAAAAGCTTGCTCTTGGCCACACATTTCATCGCCACAACCCATTCTCAGTAACCTTTCACCTGAATTATCATAATGCAAATAATATAATACTTAAAATAATTAGCAAGTGAATAATCAAAATAATCTAAGCTACCTCCAAGCTCGCCCAGAAGCTTATCAACGTATCCTCCAAATGCACAAAAGTTTGGGTAAGCACTCGATCCTAGTGCAAAAACTGCAAATCTATGAAATTTTATTTTAAATGTAATGGAATATATATATACAGTACACAATTTAATATGTGAATGAATGAATAAATAATAAATATTGAAAATATATATGTAAAACAATCAACAAAATATATATGATACATTGTTGAAAAATTAATGTCCAAAAAAAGTTCTATTAAAAAAATTACAAAACAATGGATAAACGTCGAAAAAATAATTATACAATAAAGTTATATGTATATATAGAATTTGAATATCTTTTATAATATATCTATTATATTTTTTGCACAGATATATGTACACATACATCTTACAAATTAAAATAAAATGTATCATATTTTTTTAGAAATTGTAATATAAAAGAAGCATTATAAATATGAGGCAAATCTGAATAGTTGTTATTTGTTTCATAACACGCAACTTCATGGAGCATTTACTTTATACAATTAAAATTTAATTTCCTGGATTATTAATTATTAATTTGAATTACCCGAAGATATGTTTTATTCATTTCCCGTAGAGTTAGTTATAGTAAACGCAATAAAATCAAAAATGAAAATTTTTGCATATCTTTATCTTTTAAGGTATTCTGAAAAATTCAAAATTCTCAAAAAAAAAAACAATTTTTTTAAAAAATTTCAAAAAAAATTTAAGTTTTTAAAAAATTAAAGTTACATATGAAGATATGGTAAGGTACAGCAATTTGGTTTAAGGCAAACATGCCATGTACTACTAGTTTCATTTTACATTTTTATTAATATTAATATTTATAGTAGGTATGTATTGTAATTATATTTATTTGTATACTGCATTACATGAGATTAACTTGATTACTTTATCAATTACTTTATTACTTGTTACATAATTGGCGTATAATAAATAAATAAATAAATAAATGATTAAATAAATAAATAAATAAATAATATGCGAAACATTTTTATGTACATTGTATAAAAAGTAATTTTTTCTTAGACTTTTTCGAAAATATAGAGTTTAAGTATATATAATAACACAAAACTTCAAAGAGTATATCTGTAACGAGCACCAATTAAATTGTTCAAATATCCGACTAGAAATTAACGAACATCGATCTAAATACCAAGCTCGAGGTTTTAATGACAGTAATTTGCTCCTGAAGAAAAGTTCCGAAAACCACTAAAAATAGTTTTAGTGGTTCTCCTTAAATCTTTTAATCTCTTTTACTAAGAGTTCGGGTAAACTTAGTTTTTTTCTATGAAAATTATTAATTTTAGTATGGGCAGTATATTTTTCATAGTTAACTCACCTTACATTACTCAAAGTACCAAATACATCTACACTCACTATACCAGGAATGAGGCCTGGTGCACTGGGCCGCTCTTGAGGCCTGGTGAAAACCGATCCACGGCGTAACATATTAGTACTACTGTGTGCTTTGATGAATGATCGAGATGTAGCCATATTTATACTGAATATTTACATTTATATTAATAAACAATTTTTTATCGTAATGCATTATCGGGCTTTTTTTACCTTAATTTATCTAATCCATTCTCTGCATCCGCCATTTTCATCGCGTACAAGTTTTGTGCGAACGCCTGGAAAATTATAAGTAATAATTTAAAAATAACGATACTACGATAAAAACAATAAACAAATATTTTAGATTTATTAATCTGGTTATTGATGTTTCAACATTAAACTAGTGGTGTATGGCAATGTGTCTTTAGGCAAATTGCTGGAACTTCCCGTACCGTAACGAAATGTTCGAGAAATATTAAATGTTTTCAAAATACTGTAACATTGTCTAATATTTATAAGAATTATATAAACTGAATTACAAAGTAAAAATTATTTATTTAAAGTATTAAATTAATTTCAGAGTTAAAATTAAAATCTGAATTATTTTTGATATACAAAAAAAATTGGAAAAACATTTTTAAAATAAAAAAAATTCCAAAAGCAATTGTTTTGTCAACACAATCATAAAGTTTTTTAAATCATTCAAATCGGATGCTTAGTTCTCCAAATCTGTCATTTTTTGTTTGGCCAGATTTGCTCAGTATCTTCGAAATGGTTGGTCCTGCCTTTTTCAACAACTAATTATTAAACCCAATTATTACAAATTGAATGTTTTTTCGATAATTCAAATCGGATACTCCGTTTTCTCAAACTCAAACTTCTGCGTTATTTGCTTTGTATCTATCACTAAGCACTATCCTGCTTTAAAATTTTATCCTTGAATTGAATATAAATCTCGAAAAATCCTACATCTTTGTTCTTATATAACTAAATTAAAAATTACGGATATTGAAACTACTTCTTCATAACTTTATATGTGTAAATAATAGACTTGATTGAAAATGATTGGAATTGAGCAACTTTTAAAATAGTGGCAATAATATTTTCAAAATAGACGAAATATTTGGCACTTGTGTGGTAATAATAAAAAAGCATCTGGGCTTATTGTTGCTTAAAATTAACCAAAGTGAGTCCCTTTAGAGTTTTATCAAATGGCTTGAAAACTTTTGAAATGTGATCGGCCGTTTTTTGATATTAACGACCACAAAAGGTCAATTTGGAGGTCTCCTGGAGGAGTGGTTAGCGCACAGATTTGCAATCAAGCGAATCGGAGGTGCAATCTCAATCACGGACAACATATTCGATATCGAGCAGTATCAACTTTTAGTTTTAATTTCAGTTTACATTTGCAGCTTAATGGACGTAAAGTTCTGATTGCTTTAAAATATGATGAAGAAAAAGGTCAAACTATTGCTCAGAAATTACTAGATACTGAGAAATTAATAATGCTGATATTAAACAATTCACAGTAGACATTCTGACAATCAGGACATAATTTGAAAAAAATATAAACATATATTTCTTAGACTCGATTGCGCAAAGGCATTTGATCATATAACATATGTCATTTTTATTAAGACTGATATTATTTCCAATATCTCGTATACACACTCTTGATTCTCTCGAGAATTGTCTTATGAACGCCTGAAATAAATTTGTTTCTACTGACAACCCATTCCAATTTATCACAACTCCATTTTACAATCTCGCATTTGCCCTGCAGGTGAGTACTCACATCTTACCTTGTAATGTAATACAAGGTGTTCCACTTAGAATCGGAGAAACTGATACGTTTCAATGGAAAAACGAAACTTATGTGGAATATGAAATTATTGAATAAAATTTAAAACTGAAAGCGACTGATGGGGATGCATGTCATTGTGTTAAATGAAATAAAAAATCGCGTTTAACAGTTTTGTGCGACAATCAGCCAAGCTGTATCTTTGTAATTAGCAGAAGAGTGTGACTTTTCACTTCCCGTAGGGTAAGTTATAGCAATGGGACGAAAATTGAAATTTTGCATATCTTTACGTTTCAGAGGTTTCTGAACATTTTGGCATACCTCAGAAAAAATGGGTGTGTGTATGTGTTTGTGTGGAGACAATTTTTCGTCGACGATTTTGGGCGTATGGATGAATCGGTTTGAAAAATTCAAAAAACAATCGATTCCTATTGATAGGGAGATGTGCTGATTAGTTTTTGGCAAAGGTAGGTCCAACCATATAGAAAATAGTTCGAATTTTAATTTTAATTTTAGCTAAAGTTCTAAAACTCACCTACATACTTCAAATAAATAATCTAATTTTGCAATTCAATTTATATAATTTTTAAAATATTAGACAATGTTCTTTATGATCAATTCGATCGATTGAGTTTTATTTATTATTCTATAAACATATATAAGTTGCAGTATTAATAATAATCTATTCGAATTCGAACTTCGAATACTTTATTACGGTACGCGAAGTTCCAGCAATTTGCCTTAAGGTACGATGCTATACACCACTAGTTTTTGCGTTTGGGCCCGCAAATGAATAGATTTTAAGAATTTAAAATTGGTTGGCAATCGCCCTGATTAGTTTTTAATGAAGAACTGAAGCCGTTTCTTTGTAATTATTTGTGGAAAAAAAATCTTCTGAAGATTTTTATGAAATATTTTAGAAAAATCATCTAAGTTCAGAATTGTGCCTCTCGCTCGTTGAGCAAATAAGAAATTATGTTCCTTGCAGTAAAATTATTGTACATTTGTTGCACATATAATATATTAGACATATTGTAAGAACGTAAATTCATGTACGAAATCACTTATTATTTTTCATAGAATAGATCTATGCATTTTTCATATTCTTTGATCATATCTGAAAATCAGATTGACGTAGAATTTAATTAAAATATGAATAAAGCGGTTTTACTTGGAAAATTTAATAATTAATAATTTTTTATAAGAAACTATATATGCAATCAATATTTAAGATATATCAACAATTTGTATTGAAAATATCAGCGATATAGAATTGGTAATATAATATATAGTAGTACAATAGTAATATAGAAAAAGAAATGATAATGGTTTTAGACTATACAAATTTAAATTTAAAATTAAAATTAACATTAAAATAAATAGCAAATGTTATGCATTGTTTTTCGCAAGATATAATTCATATATAATTTAAGCATCTGTGTGTTATAAAATCACCAAAACTGTTGAAATTAGTTTGCTCGTCATAACAAAATTATGTGTAACTAATATTAACTTATAAAATATAAACGTAAAGACATTGATTTTAATCCCAAACATATCATGAACTAATCAATTTTCACAAGAACTTAGTGGCCTAAATTTATATTAAAAATTATATTATTTTGTTATTCATAACAAAATTACATAAATAAAAGTTCAAACCAAATTTAGAGAAAAAGATAGGTGAATTAACTTGGGTTATAAATCAATAAATTGATAAATTTATTGAACATATTTTAAAGCTATATTGTTATTAATTTTTTCGGGTGCACACATCAACCGATTTGAATAATTCCAATGACATTCAATTCCTACTGATGGAGGGACGTGCTGATTAGTTTTTGACAAAGACTACGGAGTAAAGAGTGCAGAAAATAGAAATCGAGATTTTGAGAGCAAGAAAGAACCGATTGGTGTGATTCAGAAAACATTCTATTAATAATGATGGGGTTACATTGTGATTAGTTTTTTTGCAAAGACACGTATATCCGTTTTGAAGAAATGAAGCTAAGTATGCAAAAGCAGGCAGTTTTTGAGAAACCTTTACTTGTATTGACAGAAATATTGTTTTTAGGAGTAGAAATTTTATTTTTATTTCACTTTTATTTAATTTTAATTCTAGCTATAATTTTAAAGCTTACTTATATACTAGAAAGAAATAATTTTAATCTTCCAAATATGAGACAAGATCCTTTATTCTAATTTATTAAGTTCTATTAATTTACTTTTCAAAACTTATATAAACGTCTTTATCCAATTTATAAGCTTTTATACTTTGTCAATAAAATACGAATAATAAAAGTTACAGTATTTATAATAATATATTTGAAAACATTTGATATTCTTGGAATATTTCATGACGGTACGAAAAGTTCCAGCAATTTGCCTGAAGGCACGATGCCATACACCACTAGTTATGTTAAATTTTACCATTTCTTTATAAATTTTCAAATATTTTTGTTATAAAATTGACATTCCTACATTAGGTGAACACCCCATATGTCTGCATGTTCAAATCTCCAGGGCGATTCTACGACAGACAACCGTGTCGGTAGCTAATTTGCATTCGCAATGTTGTTTCAATATATTTTTACTGTTCTTCAATGATGAAGTGTCTTATAGATATCTCTTTGTTCCAGCCAAAAAGAGAATTTATTTTGACATTTTGAACGAGTTTTCATGAATATCCGAAAAAATCGAATTCCACGTTTTATTGTAATTTTATTTCGATGCAAGAAGTGAAATTTATTATATATTCTGTTTTCGAATGTGTTGCTTGATAATATTGTAACAGATTTATTTTAAATAGATTTACTATTCATCCGCAAATTTAATTTGACCATGCTGATGTAAGGGCAATAAGATTTATTTTTGAATATACCCAATGCCATTCTTTCAATATAATTAAATAAAAATAAAATTATATATATATATATATATATATATATATATATGAGGGTTTTATATGTATATAAAATGTCCACCACTAATATCTTAAACACAAGTAAAGATTGTAACAAATGTTAACAACAATATTTGAAAGTAGAGGGTAAAAGATTTGTAATATTAATCAGCCTTTTACTTGAATCAAGAAACGATGCTATCAGCAGATAAACAAACCTGTTTGAAAATCTATAACAAAAGTTCTTTCTTTGGTTGTTAGAATTTAATTGTGAGCACTGTTATTTAGTTTACGAGACCTTTATTTAGTTTTTATGTATACATTATTTAAATGTTTTATAAGTTATATTGTTAATAATATAGTTAATTAATTAGTTAATAGTATAGTTACTAGTTATGTTGTATTGTTGATTTTAAGTTAGATTCAATAGTCACTTTTAACATATGGGTGAGTAAAAAGGACCAACTGAACCTTTACCCTGAAAAAAGCGTTAACAATGAAAAATTATAAATAAAGCTAAAATGCAATTTTACAAAAGATAAGTTAAATAAATTGTTTTTCTAACTCTGCTGATGAATATCTCTGACAAAATATCAGATCAAGGTTATATACAGTGTTATCTCTGTAAAAACTGTACCCAAAAAATTTATATTTTGCATGAGTTGAATGCTATTATTTTGTAAAATTGGAACTTTGTGCCCCTATATATATATATATATATATATATATATATATCTATATAAATATATTATCAAATTAAACTAGTTTGGGCTTCGTTCTCAACCTTGACCAACTCGATATCAAACAGTATCATATTAAATTGAAACTTGAGGTTGTAAACCTCCAATATAATCACAATTGAAAGTCGCCTTTCAAGAATTGAAAATAAAATTACGTCAAGTTTCAAATTACAATACATTTAAAATTTCGTTTACGTTAGATTATTGATTTAAATATTTATTTTTATACTTTTATTTTGCAATAAATTCGTTTCATCATGAATGCATTGACGAAGAAAATTAAAATATTAATTGAAAAGTTTGAAAATCAACTTTATCTACCTTATTTCTAAAACACAAATTGCAATTTATTTATTAAAATAAAAATTTACAAATGACATAATTTTTTATATTGTTTTTTTTTTTGTTGTAATAATAATAAAATTGAAAACATTCTGTTCGATCTCACTTCATTTCAACTAAACTAAATTTTAACTCAATACTCCTTATTCCAATATAATTAAATCCGGATTAATTACAGGTAAAGGTTAAAACTGTTTACTATGGTAACATCTTCAACGCAAGAAAAACTTTTGATTAAAAAGCATTAGATAATTTTGGTAAATTGAAAAAAAAATGTTTTCAAAACGTACCATAAGAATATAAATATAGTTCATAAAATAAACTTATAATTGAGAAAATAACACCATTGTTATCCGGAAGAAAAAGTCACATTGTATTGAATATCGTTGACATCGAGAACAAATATTTTTGAGATGTAAATAAATGTAATAAATAAATAAATATTAGATATATATATATATATATATGTATGTATATATATGTAATATATTTATATGTTGATCAATATTAAATAAAATATTACTGTTATAAAAAATACTGCTTTCAATAAGATATAAAGATTATTTGTAAAGATAATGATACGAATTTAGGATAAATTAGATTTTTAAATATTATATAAGATTACCTCTCCATTTTCTGGTGGATCTCCATTGCCAAATGTTGAACTTACAACTAGTAATAATCCTTCGTGTTCAATCGATGTTATATCATACTCATCCATACGAACTACCTGCAAGAATATGGTAATTATTTAAATTATTTAAGACAAATTTGAAATTTTGAAATTCTCAATTATTGCAATAATTATTAATTTGATCACAAATATAAAAAAATATCTTGCTTATTCTTATTATGATTAAAGACATACATAACTTTTTTTCAATCGCATTAAATAAATAATATTAGAGCAACAGATGATGCTGGGAATTTGTTGTAATTAAGAAATTATTTCATAATGCACAAGTAACATTAAGTATAAAATCATGATATATGAATATATATCATCCATTAGCATAAATGTTTTCATAAGTAATGTAATACAGAATGTAATCAACAGATGCATTATTATAGTTATAGTTTTAAATTGTAATAAAGTATTCCCAACAAGTTGTCGAACTTAATTATCTGGATTTCTCGATGTAATGAAATGTGATTCATTTATTACCAAAGTTGGAAATTACTTCGTTATACAAAATAATTTACTTCAATTTGAAAAGTTTAGAAATGCACATGTTTCTGCGTGCGACTAACTTTATATATTTTCAATATGTAACATATTAATAGTTGGTAACGAACTACAGTAAAGCTTATATATTTTATTACATGCACATACACGCATATATATATATACATGTATATATATATATATATATATATATATATAACCAACGCAGTAAACAGAAGTGTGCAGGTGCCTCATTATTGACAAGTAACATAAAATTGTACTATCACAAAATTTCGGTTCGCGTTACTGTTATCGACTAATTTTAAATATGATATATCTAAATTTCTTTCCAACTTGGGCATGTTACAATTTATGTGAAAGCTAAATTGTTTAAATAGTTATCTTAATTTATGTAAAAAAAATACATCTGGGGTTAGTTGAAACAAAACCTTGGTGCTAGTTGTAACATACAAGAATTATATATAGATATAAGTGAAAAAGATTCAATGGAATGATGTGGGCACATGTAAATTGTGTTGGAAGAGGTCTATGTCTCTTATTTGTATTATGATATTAATTGTAGCTTACATAGATTTATGATACAATTTATGTTACAGGAGACGTTATATATTTTATTTGACCAATTATGTTGTGAAGCCCAAAACAATAATATCATAACAAATAACACATATCAATCAAATAACTATCTGACTATGTTCAGTAAAAATTCCAGCAAATGCATCATTCTAAAAATGTGCTTTTTTGCTGTTTTTTCAAAATTTGTAACGTTTTTATCCTATAGACAGGGTAAATTTAAACGGCCAGGGAACTTAAGATATGTTAATTTATTCCAAAAAACTGTTATAACGAGTCCCCGGCAACTCTATCCAATAGTGATGGCATATTTATGATACTGCAATGTTCACGACACACAAATAATATTTGAGATCTATAACCTCAAATGAAAGTTTGATATTCTACTGCTTGCTATCGAGCTGAGTGGTGGAGGTCGGGAGTAGACCACTATTTCAACCTATTTCAATCAATTTTAGTTGCAACACAATTTTTACACGCCGTATGTTTATGTGAAATAATATACCCCAGAAATAGTAACAAGTAGAAATAATTTTACATAACTAGTTATTCTTATCTAATTTTAACCAGTTACATAAAATAACTTTGTATACGCAGGTAAACTTTCTAGTTAATTTATAACACGCACCAGGTGTTGAAATACAATTGAAGTACAGTTGAAAGTTTTTCTTTTATTAAAAATAATTGAACTCACCTGTGCATTGAACGCATGCCCAAAGATGTCAGCAAGTTTTCTGGCGTAGTTTTCCGATTTTCCGGTTTCCGTGGCGAATAATACGGTCGCCTTGATTCGCCGCGATAAAGCATGCCCAAACAATTTCGACGTAAATTTAACGGCCCTGGAAATATAAAATTGTATCGAATATTATAAGTAAGTGTGGAATAATACAACATGATAGCATTTGAAGTATAGCTGTAAAATATTGGTTATATATTGAATTTATTAAACGAAAATTGAAAATCTACGCGATAATCAAACTAGAAAAGTTGAAAGTAATAATACAAAAAAAAAAACAGGATGAAAAATATGACAGATTGTCTGTAAAATCATATATTAAAAAAAGTTAAAATAAAATGTACTAAAGTTAAATTTTAGTTAAAATAAAATGCACTAAATATTATAAGTAAGTTTTGGAACAATACGACATGGTAGGTTTTAAAATCTAGCAATAAAATAAGGGTTAGATTATTATTGGTTTTATTAAATAAAAATTGATCGACAGATATACTACCTCCCAACAGACAAATGTTATGGCGAGGTCATGTTACGCTACAACTTGCATACATCAAGCCACTGATTTATGATAAATATTGTCAAAATGTAATGAATTTGCTGTGCATTTAGGAGATTCACACATAAACTGCAAAGTCACTTGTATGTTATGAAGCTGGGTCAGAAAGACCCTGTTATCTAAGACCATTGTTCTTTGACATTTGTGCGGTTTCTAGGTTAGTTTTCTATCTTCACCACATGGCTTTTGACAATATTTAGAACGATTTAGTATAGAAACATACATAACATAGCCTTCCCATAACACTAGTCTTTTATACAGCCAAATCGGTCCATGAATATCATACTACAATTGAAATAGAAGTTAAAAAAAATTACAAGAGTTTTGAAGAGTAATTATATATCAAGAATTTATAAAACAATTAAGTTTAGTATAAAAATGACATCGAATATTTAAATAAATTTTACATAATCCGACACAATAGGCATTAAGTATTGTAATAAAATAAAGGTTACGTTATTGAATTTATTCGGCAAAAATTAAAATTCAAATTGCTGTGATCAAAATAGTGATTAAAAATAAAGAAATGAGAATAGTAGTGTAATTGCATATTAAAAAATTATAAGTTGATTTTAGTTTGAAAAATTATAAGATTGAGCGGGGCACCAAGGTCAATTTTGAACTTCAGTAATTTTTCTGTGAAAATCAAACTAACTTTGTCACAACAAAAACACAAACAAAACAAACAACTATCGAGTTATCAGTTTTTTAACATCATTGAAGAAATATGTTTTTTTTGCAATTTTTCTAAAAGTTTTCGCTTTAACCTTTTTACTCCATAGACGGGGTAAAAAATAACAAATATGGTAGAACATTCTAAACATATATTTGCAATTACCAGAAATACAAGATTTAACCTTTTTAATTTTAATATATAGAACAAAAAAAATTGTTCTGAACTTATTAAAAATGATTTGTTTTGAAAAAAGCACAATAAAAGCAACTTTTGTCTACTAATAACTTTCAAATGGTTATTATTATTTTTAATAAATAATTTATTAGTTTTAACTCTTGCTAGTTAACAGTACTGTGACCCCAAAGGTTTTTGAATAATGAAACTATTTATAATGCTTTATTTCTCCATATTTGATTTTATTTTTTGCGACCCAAACTTTTATTGCCACTGATCGAGAGTATCATCTTACAATTAACGCGTGTTTTAGCATGCTAAACAAAACGTAACAAAAAACCAAACATCGTTTGTTATACAACAGATAAACGTAAACAATAATTAATCATGGTAAGGAAACAAAAAATCTTGAACCAACAAGAAACATTATCAAAAAAGGCAACGTAATGTATTAGAAATCCACATAAAAAAATTGCAGCCGGGCGTGCTGGAAAACCACATAAAAAGACTTCATAAAATGTTATTAGCAATAATGAAGGGTAGATCAGTGGAAATAACACGATTCATTCATTCCTACGTGCATATTTACACAGATAGATGGTTGCAGGATTAGCATTGACAAGGATAATAATATACACTGCCAGAATGAAAATAAATAATGAAATAGAGGCTTTACCTCGCAATTTGTTTGAAATGAAATTTTCTACTGGGTCTCGTGCCTCGTCCTTCGCGTCCTTTTTTCCAGACGTGAGTTTTCCAGGCTGCTTCCTGAAAGTAAACAGTTAAGCAATTATTTCAGTAAACCTTTAACTATGCATTTTAAAAAATAAAAACATATTATAAGAATTTTAATTATATTTTAATACATTCGTGTCATAGCATCACTATTAATTAATTATTACTTAGTGTAATTAAATAAATAAATCATATTTAAGTAATTATACTGAGTAGAAAAAATAACAATTTTATTTATATGAGCATATATTTCACAAAAACTTAAGTTTTGTATTTTTTTTAAATATACTCAAAAATTTAAATGATTTTTAGCAGTACATATAATACTCATTTTAACCATCTATATCATAGTGCATATGGTAAGTTATAAAAAGATTATAAAACAAGAATTATTTTATTATCTTCGAATTACCAAGAGCTTTAGGAACCAATTCTTGGATAAAATAGCTATGTTATGTTACCATCAGTCTCTTCCCGAAAATTGCATGAGTTTCTTTGCTATCAGTTAGAGCGTCTTACATAATATTAACTTCTAAAACCTCACCTCCAAATGGCACAAATATCAGATATAACCAGTGGTGTTGTGCTAATATTTTTTTTGCCGGAACGCTAAAATTTAAAATCCGGTTCAAAAATTTCAATATATTTCGATAAGAATTCACAAATCTAATATATTGACTTTTTATATAATTAACTCTATTATACACAGCTAGTCTATACATTAAATTGTACAAGTATGAGGGAATCATTGAGTACATAATTTATATTCTTCAATGACATTAATCATATTTATTCTGGTATTATTTGTATTCATTAATACCTACATGTATTTATTATGATATAAACGTACTCAAGATTTATTACAATACTTTATAAGACTTATCTTAGTAATATGATAGATAATCTATTACCTATCATACTATACTATTATATATTATTGTATATCATATATAGATATCTATTATCTATCATACCGTGAGATACCTATACCGTCATTAACTTATTATATACCTACAGACCTTTTCTTCTTCTTTATATATTCACCTATTTACATAGGTTTAACCTTACGCCCTATGTATTATCTCTACCTATCTATTGCCTATACCGGGAATTGAACCGGGACCTCCGCGTGGAAGTCGCGCACCTTAACCACTACCCTATCGTGATACCCCCACCAATAATATAATATAGGACGCACTGTTGTTTCCGCTGGTCATTTTCTAATTAATTAGGTAATTAATACTAAAGGTGGCGCGACGACACGCGAAAAAAGACGGTTGATTGTAGCGTTACGGTGGTGTAGTGGATAAGGTCGTCGCGTGCCACGCGGCGGACCCGGGTTCGAATCTCGGTAGGGTTAATGTAGTGTGTAAGGGAAATTATAGGTAATAGGATATATAGTAGATATAGGTTAGGTGTATTCGGTATACAATGTAGGGATTTGAGAGTATATAATGAATATAGCGTATGGTACAGATGTAAGGCGTGTAGTATAGAATGCAACGTATAGGCACACGTAAGGCTATAAACATACATGAATAGAAACCTATGATGTAGATGTTAGCGTATAAGAAATGCGAATGAATGTAAGATTTAATTTATAATATTATTTTTCTATAAGAAGTTCATACACCTCAATTTGTTACTAAATTAAAAACGACTTTGATAAAACCAGTGGTTTTGTGCTAATATTTTTTTGCCGGAACGCTAAAATTTAAAAACCGGTTCTAAAACCGATTTTCATGTTTTTCCAGTTCCGTTCAAAAAGGAAAGAAACAAAAATTATTACAAAACCCATTTTGTGCACATATATGTTTATTACAATAATAACATTTAATAAAAATTAGTTGAATAATAACGTATAAAATTTACTTATTAAATCATTTTCTGTATGTAGCGATGTTTTTATATTTTTTCTTGCCGGAACGCGTTCCGGCTCAAAAATGATTTGCCGGAACGACGTTCCGGCGCATTCCGGCTCGACAACACCACTGTTACTGACCAATATCGATCTCCGCAACGAATTAATTGTCATTACCAGCATACAAGAAACGAGTTGGCGATTTCCAGTTCATTCTTTACGTTATTCCATGTCGTTTTTCTGTTCTTTGTAGGATGAGTTGGACTCATAAATATTCATTTCCGTGAGGGAATGCTTTAGTATACTTGTTCGTTGGCAAGAGATGGTACCATCGGTTGTTCAGAGACACGGAGCAACAGATCTAATGAATTAGAAGACTTGAAAAATTGCAACGAACTTTATTCTTATATCAAGTCTGTCGTATTAATTCCTAGAAATTTTTGCACGGATATAATTAATTTTACAAAATTAGCAAAGACTGTAATTGCATGTAATTGAACCATTTTTAGGATGATAATATACTATAAATTCTGCACTAAAAATCGGTATATACGATAGCAAACGATTATTAAGTAAAGTATGCAAATAGTGTAAAAATATACGTTCAAATCGTTAATGAAGATCAACTTGAAAGTCTTCTGTTTTATTTTTAAATATCTTCAATAAATCCTATATAAAATCTTTTCTCCGTTACAACGTTTAATAATACTCGCTAATAAGAAATCAATATTCCTCTATCACTTCATCATTTTTCTTACGAAAGAATATCTGATTTTCTCAAACCAAGAGATTTAATAATTGGATGAAGTAAATGTTAATTTTCTTAATTGACGTAAAACCCATACTTGAGCTTTATTGCTGCCGACATTGTATTTTTATTTTTTATATCCTTGGCTTTGTGAATCTTATTAGAGTGTCGGATGCTAATTAATTCAGAAATTCATAACCTCAAGTGTTATATTAATTCAAATCTTTGAAGATAATTAATGTAAACTAGAATTATTTTTATATTACAGCTTTAGAAACTTTGCAGATATATTTATTATAAACTCTTTTATTTACAACTGTCCAGTAAAGGACATTCAGTAAATTTGATGAATTTACAATAGACGGCCGAAAAGGGACATTGTATACAGATATATAAAAAAACAATTTATACATTTGTGGAAAAGCAATAAACAATATCTAGTAAGGGTGGTAATCTATGTAAGACGTATTTAATTTATTATCATTCTTTAATGAATTTGCTTAATAGGTTTTTGCTTATTTTATTCATCCTTAGGTGATAAAATCGATATATTGCGGTAGTTTAAATTTTTCAGTAGTTGATAAATGATAACACGGTTATTTTATATATTTTTATGTCAGTAATTTAGATGATAATTTTATCACTAATTACATTTAGTTTTGAATCGGCATTGAGAATTTTTACCCATCAAAACAATCAAGGGCCACATATGTAATATGTCGTTTTTAAAGCATTTTCAACACAAATATTTAATTTATCTATCTCACTTTGAATTACAAATATATTATTACAAAATGAAAGATAAAACTTATAATAAATCTTGTACTAAAAACATAGGTTCCAATTTTTTTTCTAATCTTCACCTCTACATATAATAGCTCTTGGCATATCATCTGGAAATATTCCACTGCGTTCTGTAGCACTAAATTTATGTAATCCGTATTTAAAATTCATTATATTTGACCACATCACGAGCACTCTATAAATTTATACCACTGAGCGTCCCGTCGGCGGGCGGCAGGCAGCGGGGGGCAGACTATGGACGGCGGCAGCATCAAGCGGCATCAGGCAGCATCGCATCGGATCTATTAATAATAAAACTGGACGTGACCTATAATACGGCCCGGTACGCGCACAACATCACGAACTAGGTGACAGAATAAAAGGCAATTAAAATCCCTTAATTCTGCTCGAAATGTTGAATCTATATTAATGCGTTATCCGCGGGGAATGTTCATATTTAACGTTAACGCGTTTTAATACAACTGTTCCGGTTGCCGAATTATTTAAACGGATGCAATTTCCAGCACGGCGACGATATTCATGCCCGACATCCCTATAATTCAAAATTAGCCCGAAGTCATACACTAGAATATGCGCTTTAAAGGGGTCGTAATAAGAGAATGGAGAGCAATGACTGTCTTGCGCGAATTAATGAGGTTACGAAAATAGAATTAACTATGAGTAATTCTTACCTTTTTCGCCAGCATTAGCAGTGTAATGTATAAAAGTAGAAAACAAAAAATTGTTTGATGTTTCGGATGCTAATTTTTTGAAGGGATATATTCATAATTTAATATTGTATCTAAAGGTACTTATTAAAATATTTATTACTTCATTTTAACGTTACATTGACTTGTAACAAATATCACATTGAAGTTTCAATACAATTTTATTTTTAATAATAATATAG
Source organism: Ctenocephalides felis (assembly GCF_003426905.1). Classification (NCBI taxonomy): domain Eukaryota; kingdom Metazoa; phylum Arthropoda; class Insecta; order Siphonaptera; family Pulicidae; genus Ctenocephalides; species Ctenocephalides felis. The sequence continues at coordinate 25,027,331 of NW_020537324.1, forward strand.
TTAGTAACTCAGTTTACTTCTTTGCGATCAAGTATTTTAGATGTATGAATACATACTAGCTGACCCGGCAAACGTCGTTATATCAAATAAAACCATAGACTTACTATTCACGCTTTTTTAACACATTTACTCGACTTGAAAATGTCAGGTTTTAACTTTGAGCGCTTTTTTTAAAAATATTTTACTCAATTTGAAAATATCAAATCAAATTTAAAAAATATTTAAAATTTATTTTCAACACATTTTACTTAATTTAAATATATCAAGTTGGAGGCATTTTTTGGATGGATTCACGCTTTTTTAACTTTGCGTAGGATTTTTTTAAATACATAAGTAAGTTATAGTAATCGTCCAAAAATCGAAAATGAAATTTTTGCATATTTTTCTTTACGGAGGTTTCTGAACGTTTTGGCATACCTTAGAAAAAGTGGAGGTGTGTGTGTGTATGTGTACGAGGTCTGTTCAAAAAGTACCCGGAATTTTCGTTTTTTCAAAAAAATATTTATTTATTCGTCTACATTAATGTGGTCCCCTTCAAAGTAGTCCCCCCCAGATATAATACACTTATGCCAGCGTTTTTTCCATTTTCGAAGCACCCTTGATATTCCCTTTTTGATATGTCCTTGAGCACTCTCAGCGATTTTCTTCAATCGAGGAAAACCGCCGTCCTTTCATGGGTCTCTTCAACTTTGGGAATAGGAAAAAGTCACACAGAGCCATATCTGGTGAATTTTGCACTTTGCAACACTTTATTTCATTTTTTACGCAAAATTTAATACAAATTCTTTGACTTTTCAATTCTTCCATTGTAAAAATCGCCGAGCTCAGAAAAACACGTCGAACCTTAGCGACTACCACAGACAAAGTAAACAGTGAATATAGCTGAAAATTTCATCATACTTTAGGGGCATGTATACCAACACAATAAAAAAAATTTTGACAATCAGACACTCCAGACCCGCGAAATTTAATTATTAGTAATTCCGGGTACTTTTTGAACACACCTCGTATATGTAGTACGGATACAATTTTTTGTCGACGTTTTTGGGAGTACCGATCAACCGATCTTTATTATTCGAAAGCATTGGATTCTTATTGATTTTGGTAAAAGTTGGTCCAGTCGTTTCAGAGATACGGATAAAAATTTAGTTTTATGAGAACAAAGCATTTGATTTAAATGATTCATAAAACATTCCACTTGTATCGATGTAATGAAGAAAGTATTAGGCAGGGCAGGCCCAGCGATTTTTTAGATCCAGAAATAAGTTTAAAAAAATGCTACTGAGCGATCTAAAATGAGATATTTTGACATTTGAATCAACTGGTATGAATAAGTATTAAAAACTTTGAAGAAATTTCAAAACTTGAAATAAAAAAAATCAAAAGTTTTAGATTTCAAAAAAATTCTAATTTTTCAAAAAATATCAGTATTTTAATACAGGACATTTTTTTGTTATTCAAAATTTAATAATAATGTAATTTTTTTTCTGAGTTTTTACAATTTTGAAATTACGATCTCAGGCATGAATTACTAGTTTTGAACACATTTTACTCAATTTGAAAATATAAAGTTAAGACCATTTCGCTTACCAATATTATCAAAATACCTTCTCAAATCTGCCAAATTTCAGCTGTGAATATCTACTTTATCCACAGCAATTTTTCTGTCAATTCTTTATCATAAATATACCATACCACCGATTTCCGTATGTAATACCAACCACTATCGTCCGTCTGCATCTGAAATGCACCCGCCCGCGTTATGTCCAACTCGACCGTAATTGAACGAATATTTAAACAGGACGAGCGGGTTTAATCGTGTGTGCGTGGAAGGCGACGAACTGTTTATTGGTGCAATTTCTGTTTTTAATTTAAATTATAATCTATGCGGTCAGAATTTACCCCAGTTCCGTGATACAGGTTCAGAGTGGATAGTGAAATTGTAATATTTGCGTTATGTGTTCAAATAAACACTAGGGAATGTATTTGACATGATTGAATGCATCGGTCGCATTTATTGATATTGACTAGGATATCCTAAATGTGTTATTTACTTTATTTTACTGTTAAACTATTTTGTATTTACATAAATTACTAAATGGTATTATTGTAAAATTTAAACTCTCAATTATCATGAAATATGAATCAACTAGTGGTGAACGACATTGTGCCTTAAGGCAAATTGATGAAACTTCAAGCGCTATACATTTTTTTTTTGAAAATTTAGTTTTTTCAAAGCGTTCGCGCTGTGTAGTTGTTTTATTGATGTTTTTTTTTACTTTTTTCTTTGTATCTCCGAAAGTGCTAGACCTACCTTTGCAAAAAATTAATCTATGTTTTATTTTGTCATTACAAGTTAATGTTATTCAAATAGGACGTTTCAGTTCTCCGACAATTGCAACGTTATATACAAAAATTGTAATTTTTAAATATCCAACTCCGCTTATAATGAGTTTTTAATATATCAGTGCAGATTGAAAAGAAGTTCGTCCACACTTAAATTAAAATTATCATCCCTACTAAATCACAGCGTCTGAGACTGTTTTATTGCGACCCCGGTTGATAAATGATACATCACTCGAACACTATGTTAAATTCGTTTTCAATGAGTCATCGTGCTTCAGCTTTTCAATTTTCTCATCAGAGTTTTTCGATTTTCTTTATTTTGGAGGCAATTAGAATGGAATTGATCTGCAGCAGCACTTCTTAGCAGCTTGAGAAGGAATCATTCGAATTTGACAGACGAAATTAACGAATTAACGTGAAAGAAGATTAGGGAGTCGGCCCGAATTCAATTGAGACAGCTTTATAGGAAAAAGTAAACAGTCCTTGACTTTGCGTATGATGGGAAATTGATTGATAGCTTATTTTAAATGAAATCCTAATACCTTATTTTCATATTTAAGTATAAATGAAAAATTAGGTATTGATTGTTCTGTGTAACTGGTTGGCAAATACAATCAGGCGTTGGTGATCTATCTCAACTCAAAGTGATTGTCACCTATATTTGTTGTCTCATATTTTATTACACTTATAATCTTATGTTTTATTGTTCAATGTCATTTGTTTTAATTGCTCAATACTAAAGATTCTATGAAGCATTCTCGAAGAAAAAGTTTGCGAAAACATCCGATTTGCTACTTTTATGTTTACTCAATTTTTCAAGTTATTATAGAATATAGTATATAGAATAAAAACCAAATTTGGTAGAAGCATGTATGTGTTTGTGTGAGTATAATTTTTTTTTGTCAAAATGTCTGCAGTTACATTCTAATCTTTAACACGTGTTTTTTCGAAATCAAAGAGTACATGTTGACAGTGTACAGTGTATGATTACAACATACATCTTGATATCAAGCAGTTGTGATATCCATTTTAACTCAGAGTTTTAGATCAAATATATGTATCCAAGTAAACATAATTAAATAATATATGAGCAGTATTAAATCAATTCTAATAATATAATTCTATTAAATATAGATAGGGTAATTTTTGGGTTGCCACCTAAATACAGTTCGTATAGTACAATATCATCTTATATAAAGGAAGTTCGAATTGCTATTAAAAATAAAATATTTAAATTTTTATAGAAATATCATTTAATTAAATTCATGATTCATTTTTTTACTCATATTCATGATTGATTTCAACTCTATATATTTCATTTTCTTCTCGAACAAACCTATATTATTTATTGCTTATTAACCAATTTGAATTTATCGTTATGTATTTATGAATTCTACATAATGTCAAATATTGACTTATGCAACTAAAACGGATTTAAACAACTGGTATAATCGCAGATTATATATTAATCGCCATTACGCATTAGTTCCATGCGCTAAGCTCTGTTCGATATAATTTATTTATTCAGGCGCTGCTTCATATGCACAAACACAACCAACGCAACAGGGGTAGTCATTAGGGGTGGCCAATTGGAATATGATATATGTTGCCTAGAATCATACATGGCAGTTAATAAGTGGTTATGAATAGGTTAATTTTAAAGTTGATACTGTTTTTAAATTCTGTCAAAATTATCTCCAGATGAAAAATTTTATCATTGCTTTGCGGTATTTTGTGTTTTTATTTATAAATCTTACTAAAGAAGTTGATTTTTTGCAATCATCTGCATCTACAAACCTTGTTTTTTTTTAATCTAATTTATATCGAAATAAAAAACTAGGTGTAAGTTGCATTTTTTTCTAGGCTTGTTTTATGAACTCTCCGTATAAATAATCTATTTAATCAAGGAACCACTTTATTGGGATTTGTACTTTTGCGGCCAAACTTTGTCTATGTCTGAATAAATTGTGAATGACAAATCAAACTATTCTACCTACTATATATACAATAGTACCTTCTATATATTTATTATAATTATCCAGGTAATGATTCGTATTTCGTATGTCAAATACATTTAATTTTATCTTTTATATTTGATACCCCCAAATTCAACCCTGTTCTCCCATCGTTCTGTTGGGTTATTTTTTATAGACGACTCTACTTTGTAGCTTTGTTGAGTGATAGCCAGTTTATTTACGACTGTGGTAAGTCATACGCACCGGAGTTTGCGTTTTAAGGGCCGGCTGGGTTATATTCCAATTCCTTCGGGGGCACTTTCGACCGAGTGCCGTCTTTGGAAAACATCATACCCTATATTTATATACATATGTATATATATAGCGCAGTATAAACCCAAATTTACTAAAGTGTTTGCTTTACAACTATTTTGTTGTGGTATATATGATAACGCCGTCGCGATCGATTGAGCTTTAAATGGTATAAAGATAAAAGTTAAAGGTCATAAAAGAAAATAAAATAAAATGTTTACGCTTATGTTAGAGGCACGTGAAGAAAATAAATTGGATTTTTGCCCGAAGAAATGATCATGCCTTATGTGAGCTGTTCAATATCATATATAGATGGTTATATTTGCGTTTTTTTCCTATAATTTACAAGCAATAAACCTTCATGTAATAATATTAAATATTATTTCAAGCATATTTTATTAATTCTTACACGACGAAAGTATTTTTTGCAGATATGACACTGCTATACGAGCGAGCACTTTCTAATTTTATCACAGTGAGCGATTTCCCAATTATTATCCCAGAAAATACATATGAAAATTAGATTATTAATTAAAATTATCTAAAAAACCAAAAAACGCAATAACAAATATTAGAATTTTCAATAATTTTATTTAGAGTGAAAAATATTGAAGTTACAGTTATCATAGTGAATGTCTTCTATAGGCGACTCTCGATCATATAGATTATCAATTGCATTTGCTTTGGTTAAGTATATGACTAGAGATTAATAAAGTGAATTAATTACACATAAAAGTTGTTCTAATTTAACAACAATCAGAAATAATTGTTGTGATCATACTTCTCGCTTCGGTTTGTTTAGAAAGTATCTAATGGTTGTCTTCTTCATCTAATGTATTTTATAATAAAAAGCAGCATAGTGGCTGTCCTCTCTAATAGTTGTGATGTCTTTTGACCTAATGCAGTAATGTCGGGAATCAATTTCTAAATTCCAATTTTAATTTTGTATGTATTATCACAAAGTATCAATTCAAACACGATCATTTAAGTTCCTCGTCCTCTATTTATCTCTTCTTCACACTATGCAAGTGGTCTTTCAAAAATATTAATATAGTACATCGCTGAAAGTGAGATTTGAATTTCAGTCAGTATTATTAAATTGTTCACCGTCCCGTGTTCCATAATCCCATTTATGTGGGTTACCAGAGCGCCTCTTATATACTTCTTATCTTGGAATTCTTGCCCGTACCGTATTGCACCGATGAATGTTCATCTTCGCGGATATAATTCAGCCCTTTAACAAAAGTTTTACTTTCAAATTCCCATATAAATTGAGATAAAACTAAGTGCCATGGTTGCAGTCAGTCGAAAAATCGAATTTGTTCGTTATATTACACGAGTTACTAATGTTTGGTAAGTTTCGGAAGGAGGTCATAAATTGTTTAAAAACTAAAAATGACTGGAATAAAATACTTCAATAAATTTATTATTGCTAGTACTTTATTTCAGTCTTTATTCTCATTTATGATTGTTCATTTTCTTTCTTGCTCCAATTGAAATGATCTTAAGAAGTTTTATTTCTGTAAGTTTTGTATACATAGAGCGGTTTAGGTTTTGTCTGTGTTCATGTAATTTATGTACCACAATATAATACAAGTGAAATAACATAGTGCAAGTGGCATTTTTCCTCAAAGCTAGAAACACGAACTTACCGATATATTTCAAATAATCGATTAAATCAATAAATATATGGTTTTGTATATAATCTACCTGTTTAACAGTATAATTAGTCTATTAAAACTTTTTTTACTAGATTCTAAATTTATATGAAACATACTTACATATCCCTAATGTATGTTTGGATTATTCCATATTAACCATTTTGATATATTTATTTAGAAAAGTATACAAATCTAATTTAAATAAGGTTTGCATAAAATAGACTAAATTTAGTCTATTATAATTATAGTTTGAAATTATCAGATATGTATT
>NW_020537324.1:25034875-25070966 GCF_003426905.1 Ctenocephalides felis
AAGATATAATTCATATATAATTTAGCATCTGTGTGTTTATAAAATCACCAAAACTGTTGAATTAGTTTGCTCGTCATAACAAAATTATGTGTAACTAATATTAACTTATAAATATAAACGTAGAGACATTGATTTTAATCCCAAACATATCATGAACTAATCAATTTTCACAAGAACTTAGTGGCCTAAATTTATATTAAAATTATATTATTTTGTTATTCATAACAAAATTACATAAATAAAAGTTCAAACCAAATTTAGAGAAAAAGATAGGTGAATTAACTTGGGTTATAAATCAATAATTGATAAATTTATTGAACATATTAAAGCTATATTGTTATTAATTTTTTCGGTGCACACATCAACCGATTTGAATAATTCCAATGACATTCAATTCCTACTGATGGAGGGACGTGCTGATTAGTTTTTGACAAAGACTACGGAGTAAAGAGTGCAGAAAATAGAAATCGAGATTTTGAGAGCAAGAAAGAACCGATTGGTGATTCAGAAAACATTCTATTAATAATGATGGGGTTACATTGTGATTAGTTTTTTTTGCAAAGACACGTATATCCGTTTTGAAGAAATGAAGCTAAGTATGCAAAAGCAGGCATTTTTTGAGAAACCTTTACTTGTATTGACAGAAATATTGTTTTTAGGAGTAGAAATTTTATTTTTATTTCACTTTTATTTAATTTTAATTCTAGCTATAATTTTAAAGCTTACTTATATACTAGAAAGAAATAATTTTAATCTTCCAAATATGAGACAAGATCCTTTATTCTAATTTATTAAGTTCTATTAATTTACTTTTCAAAACTTATATAAACGTCTTTATCCAATTTATAAGCTTTTATACTTTGTCAATAAAATACGAATATAAAAGTTACAGTATTTATAATAATATATTTGAAAACATTTGATATTCTTGGAATATTTCATGACGGTACGAAAAGTTCCAGCAATTTGCCTGAAGGCACGATGCCATACACCACTAGTTATGTTAAATTTTACCATTTATTTATAATTTTCAAATATTTTTGTTATAAAATTGACATTCCTACATTAGGTGAACACCCCATGTCTGCATGTTCAAATCTCCAGGGCGATTCTACGACAGACAACCGTGTCGGTAGCTAATTTGCATTCGCAATGTTGTTTCACATATATTTTTACTGTTCTTCAATGATGAAGTGTCTTATAGATATCCCTTTGTTCCAGCCAAAAGAGAATTTATTTTGACATTTTCAACGAGTTTTTCATGAATATCCGAAAAAATCGAATTCCATGTTTTATTGTAATTTTATTTCGATGCAAGAAGTGAAATTTATTATATATTCTGTTTTCGAATGTGTTGCTTGATAATATTGTAACAGATTTATTTTAAATAGATTTACTATTCATCCGCAAATTTAATTTGACCATGCTGATGTAAGGGCAATAAGATTTATTTTTGAATATACCCCTGCCATTCTTTCAATATAATTAAATAAAAATAAAATTATATATATATATATATATATTATAATATAATATATATATATATATATATATATATATATATATATATATTTTGTATGATTCTGAATTTGATGTTGACATATGTATTAACAAAGTCTAATAATCGGGCATAACATCAATAAAAAACATTGTTTTTTATGATGTTATGCCCGATTATTAGACTTTGTTAATATATATATATATATATATATATATATATATATATGAGGGTTTTATATGTATATAAAATGTCCACCACTAATATCTTAAACACAAGTAAAGATTGTAACAAATGTTAACAACAATATTTGAAAGTAGAGGGTAAAAGATTTGTAATATTAATCAGCCTTTTACTTGAATCAAGAAACGATGCTATCAGCAGATAAACAAACCTGTTTGAAAATCTATAACAAAGTACTTTCTTTGGTTGTTAGAATTTAATTGTGAGCACTGTTATTTAGTTTACGAGACCTTTATTTAGTTTTTATGTATACATTATTTAAATGTTTTATAAGTTATATTGTTAATAATATAGTTAATTAATTAGTTAATAGTATAGTTACTAGTTATGTTGTATTGTTGATTTTAAGTTAGATTCAATAGTCACTTTTAACATATGGGTGAGTAAAAAGGACCAACTGAACCTTTACCCTGAAAAAAGCGTTAACAATGAAAAATTATAAATAAAGCTAAAATGCAATTTTACAAAAGATAAGTTAAATAAATTGTTTTTCTAACTCTGCTGATATCTCTGACAAAATATCAGATCAAGGTTATATACAGTGTTATCTCTGTAAAAACTGTACCCAAAAAATTTATATTTTGCATGAGTTGAATGCTATTATTTTGTAAAATTGGAACTTTGTGCCCCTATATATATATATATATATATATATATATAAATATATTATCAAATTAAACTAGTTTGGGCTTCGTTCTCAACCTTGACCAACTCGATATCAAACAGTATTATATTAAATTGAAACTTGAGGTCGTAAAGCTCAAATATAATCACAATTGCAAGTCGCCTTTCATGAATTGAAAATAAAATTACGTCAAATTTCAAATTACAATACATGTAAAATTTCGTTTACGTTAGATTATTGATTTAAATATTTATTTTTATACTTTTATTTTGCAATAAATTCGTTTTATCATGAATGCATTGACGAAGAAAATTAAAATATTAATTGAAAAGTTTGAAAATCAACTTCATCTACCTTATTTCTAAAACACAAATTGTAATTTATTTAAATAAAAATAAAAGTTTACAAATGACATAATTTTTTATATTGTTTTTTTTTTGTTGTAATAATAATAAAATTGAAAACATTCTGTTCGATCTCACTTCATTTCAACTAAACTAAATTTTAACTCAATACTCCTTATTCCAATATAATTAAATCCGGATTAATTACAGGTAAAGGTTAAAACTGTTTACTATGGTAACATCTTCAACGCAAGAGAAACTTTTGATTAAAAAGCATTAGATAATTTTGGTAAATTGAAAAAAAATTCTCAAAACATACCATAAGAATATATAATATAGTTCATAAAATAAAGTTCTAATTGAGAAAAATAACACCATTGGTATCCGGAAGAAAATATAAGTCACATTGTATTGAATATCGTTGACATCGAGAAAAAATATTTGAGATGTCAATATATGTTGATCAATATTAAATAAAATATTATTATTGTTATGAAAAATACTGCTTTCAACAAGATATTAAGGTTGTTTGTCAAGATAACGATACGAATTTAATAAAATTTATATTTTTAATTATAATATAAGATTACCTCTCCATTTTCTGGTGGATCTCCATTGCCAAATGTTGAACTTACAACTAGTAATAATCCTTCGTGTTCAATCGATGTTATATCATACTCATCCATACGAACTACCTGCAAGAATATAGTAATTATTTAAATTATTTAAGACAAATTTGAAATTTTAAAATTCTCAATTATTGCAATAATTAATTCAATCACAAATATGAAAAAATATCTTGCTTATTCTTATTATGATTAAAGACATACATAAGAAATTATTTCATAACGCACAAGTAACATTAAGTATAAAATCATGATATATGAATATATATCATCTATTAGCATAAATGTTTTCATAAGTAATGTAATACAGAATGCAATCAACAGATGCATTATTATAGTTATAGTTTTAAATTGTAATAAAGTATTCCCAACAAGTTCTCGAACTTAATTATCTGGATTTCTCGATGTAATGAAATGTGATTCATTTATTACCAAAGTTGGAAATTACTTCGTTATACAAAATAATTTACTTCAATTTGAAAAGTTTAGAAATGCACATGTTTCTGCGTGCGACTAACTTATATATTTTCAATATGTAACATATTAATAGTTGGTAACGAACTACAGTAAAGCTTATATATTTTATTACATACACATACACGCAAATATATATAATATATATGTTTAATTTGAGTTTAATATTCGGGCGTAACATCAATAAAATATTTTTATTGATGTTACGCCCGAATATTAAACTCAAATTAAACATATATATCAACATCAAATTCAAGACAATTCAAAAATAAATATATATATATATATATATATATATATGTATATATATTATATATATATATAAACCAACGCAGTAAACAGAAGTGTGCAGGTGCCTCATTATTGACAAGTAACATAAAATTGTACTATCACAAAATTTCGGTTTGCGTTATTGTTATCGACTAATTTTAAATATGATATATCTAAATTCTTTCCAATTTATCCAACTTGGACGTGTTACAATTTTTGCGAAAGCTAATTGTTTAGTTATCTTAATTTATTTAAAAAAAAAATCACATTTGGGGTTAGTTGAAACAAAACCCTGGGGCTAGTTGCAACATACAAGAATTATATATACGTGGTGTGTTCAAAAAGTACCCGGAATTACTAATAATTAAATTTCGCGGGTCTGGAGTGTCTGATTGTCAAAATTTTTTTTTTATTGTGTTGGTATACATGCCCCTAAAGTATGATGAAATTTTCAGCTATATTCACTGTTTACTTTGTCTGTGGTAGTCGCTAAGGTTCGACGTGTTTTTCTGAGCTCGGCGATTTTTACAATGGAGAATTGAAAAGTCAAAGAATTTGTATTAAATTTTGCGTAAAAAATGAAATAAAGTGTTGCAAAGTGCAAAAATTCACCAGATATGGCTCCGTGTGACTTTTTCCTATTCCCAAAGTTGAAGAGACCCATGAAAGGACGGCGGTTTTCCTCGATTGAAGAAAATCGCTGAGAGTGCTCAAGGACATATCAAAAAGTGAATATCAAGGGTGCTTCGAAAATTGGAAAAAACGCTGGCATAAGTGTATTATATCTGGGGGGGACTACTTTGAAGGGGACCACATTAATGTAGACGAATAAATAAATATTTTTTTGAAAAAACGAAAATTCCGGGTACTTTTTGAACAGACCTCGTAGATTTAAGTGAAACAGTTTCAAAGGAATGATGTGGGCACATGTAAATTGTGTTGCAAGAGGTCTGTGTCTCTTATTTGTATTATGATATTAATTGTAGTTTACATAGATTTATGATAAAATTTATGTTACAGGAGACGTTATATATTTTATTTGACCAATTATGTTGTCAAATAACTATCTGACTATGTTCAGTAAAAATCCCAGCAAATGCATCATTCGAAAAATGTGTTTTTTGCTGTTTTTTAAAAATTTGTAATCTTTTTATCCTATAGGCAGAGTAAATTTAAACGGCCAGGGAGCAAATAGGTCCAATGTTTAATTTTAAAAGGTTTTTACAAACCAATAGGGACGCATTTTTTACAGAGCTAACACTGTAATTAACTTTGATCTAGTATTTCGTCAGAGACATTCAGAGTTGGACTAACTTAATTATTTTACCTCAATTTACTTCTTATTTTTTACAATTTTGCAAAGGTGAAGGCTTTGTTGCTCCCTTTCACCTCACCCAGGTGTAAACTTTCATAGAGATTGTCGAATTAACGACGAAAAAAAAACTGTCGAATCTAACTTAAAATTAACGATAGATCTTATAACACAATAAAATAAGGTTACATAAACACTTAAAACCTTACCGTTATATAAAAAATTAGGGCTTCATAAACTAAATAACAGTGCTCATAATCAAAACAAATAAAAACGCAAGAAAATATCTTTGTCATGGATTTTTAAACATTACCGTTTTATCCCAATAGCAACGTCATAAGATTAAAGGTGGTATCTGGCTTTACATCTTTTACCCCTACTTTCAAATCCTGTTGTTAAAAAACTCTAAACTTTACTGGTTTTGGAGATATCGGTGGTGGACCTTTTTACCTGCGGACCTTTAAGCTCCGTTTTAACCTACTTAAAAACAAGGTAATTTAAACGAGTAAAAAATAAATTATCAGATGCATTATTGTATGTTTTTTGTCGTTACTACTTGACCCGGTGGGTGTAACAACTAGCCCCAAACACGAGGTAAGCTGTAACACCGCACATTTTCTGGAAATTGATTAAATGTGAAATAATAAACAAAATGAGTCTAAAAATTATTTTTCCTTGGATCGGTAAAAGAATAATTACAGGATCTATCGATCTTCATTCCGTAGAAATATAATTAGTGGAACTCAAGATATATTATTTTATTCAAAAAACTGTTATATCGAGTCCCCGGCAACTCTATCTAATAGTGATGGCATATATATGATACTGCAATGTTCACGACACGCAAATTATATTTGAGATCTATAACCTCAAATGAAAATTTGATATTCTACTGCTTGCTTTCGAGCTGAGTGGTGAAGGTCGGGAATAGACCACTATTTCAACCACTACACCACGGAAGGAAAACATTTAGAATTTTAGTTGCAACACAATTTTCACACGCCGTAATTTTATGTGAAATAATATACCCCAGAAATAGTAACAAGTAGAAATTATTTTATATAACTAGTTATTCTTATCTAATTTTAACCAGTTATATAAAATAACTTTGTATACGCAGGTAAACTTTCTAGTTAATTTAGATCGCGCACCAGGTGTTTAAATACAATTGTGAAAGTTTTTCTTTTATTAAAAATAATTGAACTCACCTGTGCATTGAACGCATGCCCAAAGATGTCAGCAAGTTTTCTTGCGTAGTTTTCCGATTTTCCGGTTTCCGTGGCGAATAATACGGTCGCCTTGATTCGCCGCGATAAAGCATGCCCAAACAATTTCGACGTAAATTTAACGGCCCTGGGAATATAAAATTGTATCGAATATTATAAGTAAGTGTGGAATAATACAACATGATAGCATTTGAAGTACAGTTGTAAAATATTGGTTATATGTTGAATTTATTGAACGAAAATTGAAAATCTACGCGACAATCAAACTAGAAAAGTAATAATACAAAAAAAAAACAAGATAAAAAGTTTTGAAATCTAGACTAAATACATAGAGTTAATTTGAAATTAAAACTGGATTTGTTAAGTAGAATTTGAATAAAAAATAGAAATAAAAATAGAAATTACAGAATTGAAATAGCTGAGTTGTAGGAATAAGAAGAAAAAATATTGAAACTGGCTAAGATTAAAAAAGAATGAAGAAATAAAATAGAAGGAGGAGTGGAAGAAGTTGCATAGAATTAGAAATTTGAAATAAAAGAGCAAGAATTGTAGAGAGAGAATGAAGAAATCAAAATTGAAGAAAATTGAAGACAAAAAAATAATTAGGAATTAAAATATAGAATAGGGCGTATAAGATTTATTATAAAAATATAAAAAATAATATAATGTAATTAATTAATTAATGTAATGTAATTAAATGAAATGTTGTAGGTGGCTAAATGCTCAGAGAAAGCGAGATCAAATTAAAAAATTAAAAAAAAAATGGTTACATCATTGATTTCAACAATTGAAAATTGAATATTTAAAATAGGAGAGAAAAATACAAGAGATTTGCAGTGTGATTATATATATACAAATTGTAATACAATTTCGGTATAAAAATTGCATCGAATATTCGAATAAATTTGCAAGAATATGTCATAGTAGCTATTAAGTATTGTACTAAAATAATCATTATTCAACGAATTTATCAGATAAAAACTAAAAATTAATACGCTCAATTAATGAATGTTATAATCAAAATAGCGATTAGAAATAATACCTGAGAAATGTAGTGATACGGAGCAAAATATGCAAACAATGGTAGTTCAAATTTGAAAACGGAGCGTCCGATTTGAATTCAGTAGGGTAGAGCGGGGCTAGTTGAGCATAGGGGCAAGTTGAGCAATCAAAATATCTCGAAAACTATTCACCGTCCGTTTAGGCATTATATGGCGGAAAGATAGAGGTTTGGGAAAAATATTTAAAAAATAACATTTAATCAGGTAAGTGTTATTCTTCCATATAATTATATTACTTTTAATATGCACAGAAATTCTGGGTTTAATTTTCACGTTTTTTTTATAAACTCACTTTTATTTTGAAATTTCGAGTTGGGGTTAGTTGAGCATAGTTGCTAAACTTGTACTGTCACTAAGACGATTACCATTAACTTCCAGAAATTAATTATTATTTTTCAGATTTAAGCTAAGTCTATGGGTGATAATATAAAGAAATAATGATTTTAAACAAATATACTGAATATAATGGTAAAATAATTCCTAAGATATGATATTGTTTTGTTGATTCTACTTTTTGTTAATTATTCAAAGCAAATTACTATAAGTTTTGTTTTCTCTGTCAATAAAGACTATAAATATAGAACTGGTTATTAAAAACTTTATTTCATCACTAATCGACATTGAACCTATGACTTGACTTTTTGCATTTAAACAGCTGTAGCTTTTAAATTTTACTTATTACTAAAAATAGTATTAACACTTTTGTTTAGCGATAAACAACAAATCCATTAAGCAGCTTATTGAGACTTTTCATTGAGAAGCTACATCCGCTTAAGTAAAAATTTGCACAACTAGCCCTGCCCTACCCTATCTGATTAATTTTTTTGAAAAATGATTATTACATTTAGTTATATGCGCATCAAATTATCAGATATTTTACAGAGATTGAAATAATGAGTACAAATTTTAAAAGGTTTACTAAGATTTACAATATTTAATCGTAAAGACTGCATCGCGGGGCTTACGCGCTTCAAGATTCTGTCTCTAAAACAGCTCCGCAGTATGATTGATTTGAAAAAATAATCAACAAAAATCTAAATATAAAAACAAATTAAATTTCTCACAATAGTCAATATTTTTCAAAAATTTCAGTTTTTAACAATCTATTTTTTTCAAGGTTATCAAAGTTTTTTAGAGCTTTTAAAAATTATGAATTACGGTACGGGAAGTTCCAGTAATTTACTTTAAGGCACAATGCCATTCCCAACTTGTTATTATTTTTAAGTGCTATTTTTTATCAGTTTTAATTCTTGCTAGTTTATAGTGCTAAAACTCCAAAGATCTTCGTGTAATAAAACTAATTACATTTATTTATTTCCACATAATTGATTTTATTTCTTGCGACCCAAACTTTTATTGCCACTGATCGAGAGTATCATCTTACAATTAACGCGTGTTTTAGCATGCTAAACAAAACGTAACAAAAAACCAAACATCGTTTGTTATACAACAGATAAACGTAAACAATAATTAATCATGGTAAGGAAACAAAAAATCTTGAACCAAGAAGAAACATTATCAAAAAAGGCAACGTAATGTATTAGAAATCCACATAAAAAAATTACAGCCGGGTGTGCTGGAAAACCACATAAAAAGACTTCATAAAATGTTATTAGCAATAATGAAGGGTAGATCAGTAGAAATAACACGATTCATTCATTCCTACGTGCATATTTACACAGATAGATGGTTGCAGGATTAGCATTGACAAGGATAATAATATACACTGCCAGAATGAAAATAAATAATGAAATAGAGGCTTTACCTCGCAATTTGTTTGAAATGAAATTTTCTACTGGGTCTCGTGCCTCGTCCTTCGCGTCCTTTTTTCCAGACGTGAGTTTTCCAGGCTGCTTCCTGAAAGTAAACAGTTAAGCAATTATTTCAGTAAACCTTTAACTATGCATTTTTAAAAACATATTATAAGAATTTTAATTATATTTTAATACATTCGTGTCATAGCATCACTATTAATTAATTAGTTACTTAGTGTAATTAAATAAATAAATCATATTTAAGTAATTATACTGAGTAGAAAAAATAACAATTTTATTTATATGAGCATATATTTCAACAAAACTTAAGTTTTGTATTTTTTTAAATATACTCAAAAATTTAAATGATTTTTAGCAAGTACATATAATAACTCATTTTAACCATCTATATCATAGTGCATATGGTAAGTTATAAAAAGATTATAAAACAAGAATTATTTTATTATCTTCGAATTACCAAGAGCTTTAGGAACCAATTCTTGGATAAAATAGCTATGTTATGTTACCAGTCTCTTCCCGAAAAATTGCATGAGTTGTCTTTGCTATCAGTTAGAGCGTCTTACATAATATTAACTTCTAAAACCTCACCTCCAAATGGCACAAATATCAGATATAACCAGTGGTGTTGTGCTAATATTTTTTTTGCCGGAACGCTAAAATTTAAAATCCGGTTCATAAACCGGTTCAAAAAATTTGATATATTTCGATAAGAACTCACAAATCTAATATATTGACTTTTTATATAATTAACTCTATTATACACAGCTAGTCTATACATTAAATTGTACAAGTATGAGGGAATCATTGAGTACATAATTTATATTCTTCAATGACATTAATCATATTTATTCTGGTATTATTTGTATTCATTAATACCTACATGTATTTATTATGATATAAACGTACTCAAGATTTATTACAATACTTTATAAGACTTATCTTAGTAATATGATAGATAATCTATTACCTATCATACTATACTATTATATATTATTGTATATCATATATAGATATCTATTATCTATCATACCGTGAGATACCTATACCGTCATTAACTTATACCTACAGACCTTTTACTTCTTACTTTATATATTCACCTATATTACATAGGTTTAACCTTACGCCCTATGTATTATCTCTACCTATCTATTGCCTATACCGGGAATTGAACCCGGGACCTCCGCGTGGAAGTCGCGCACCTTAACCACTACCCTATCGGGTACCCCCACTAATAATATAATATGGGACGCACTGTTGTTTCCGCGGGTCATTTTCTAATTAATTAGGTAATTAATACTAAGGTGGCGCGACGACACGCGAAAAAAGACGGTTGATTGTAGCGTTACGGTGGTGTAGTGGATAAGGTAGTCGCGTGCCACGCGGCGGACCCGGGTTCGAATCTCGGTAGGGTTAATGTAGCGTGTAAGGGAAATTATAGGTAATAGGATATATAGTAGATATAGGTTAGGTGTATTCGGTATACAATGTAGGGATTTGAGAGTATATAATGAAATATACCGGCGTATGGTATAGATGTAAGGCGTGTAGTATAGAATGCAACGTATAGGCACACGTAAGGCTATAAAAATACATGAATAGAAACCTATGATGTAGATGTTAGCGTATAAGAAATGCGAATGAATGTAAGATTTAATTTATAAATATTATTTTTTCTATAAGAAGTTCATACACCTCAATTTGTTACTAAATTAAAAACGACTTTGATAAAACCAGTGGTTTTGTGCTAATATTTTTTTGCCGGAACGCTAAAATTTAAAAACCGGTTCTAAAACCGATTTTCATGTTTTTCCAGTTCCGTTCAAAAAGGAAAGAAACAAAAATTATTACAAAACCCATTTCGTGCACATATATGTATGTTTATTACAATAATAACATTTAATAAAAATTAGTTGAATAATAACGTATAAAATTTACTTATTAAATCATTTTCTGTATGTAGCGATGTTTTTATATTTTTCTTGCCGGAACGCGTTCCGGCTCAAAAATGATTTGCCGGAACGACGTTCCGGCGCGTTCCGGCTCGACAACACCACTGGATATAACATTAGCTTGACTTCACATATATGTTATCATAAATGCAACATTCTGTTGTCTTATATTTTATTATTTATTATCCTAAAATTTTAAGTTTGTGCCATTTGAAGGTTAGGTGTTAAAAGTTAATGTTGTCTAAAACTTTCGATCGAATAGCAAAGACATAGCTTTTTGAGAGTTTGTGACTACCACGTCATGTAATAATATAACATAGCTGTTTTATACAAGAATTGGCCTCTTATTATTTATTGATAAGATCAGTATGCCATGGCTGATTGATGAATTTCGGGTTCCCTTTCATACTCTAATTATCGGTAATTTTTATGCTTGCGCATTATCAATTTTGCAAGTAGTTTGTGCCAGAGTCACACTTGATAAATTTTTATTTATTTCAGTAATACTTGAGTTATGCATTTCTAAAAAATTTAATCATTTTTATCCAGTATATTCTAAAATATAGTATAGTTATCGGTATATTAGCCTAACCAATATTTATCTATTTATGGAAGTAATTAAATTAGTTAACAAAATATTACTACATGGGCAGATATGTGTTAAATTAATAAACTTTTTCTAAAATATGAATTTTAATTAGTTCTAACAAGTATATTTTGACAATATAGCAATCTCTTTTATATGATAATTTTTGTAAAATTTACTTAAACTTTTATAATAATAATAAAATATTCTATAATATATAAAAATTTTATCCGATTGGTGATGGTCATTCTGTCAAAATCAGTGCATTCGCCCTTAAAAATTAGGTGAAGTTTATGATATGTAAGTGCATAATTACTTATTGCCACTTTTTGATAATTATTTTCTGGACCAATTTACAAGTCAATCATGTGAAATAAAGTATTTACATTTTTGATAAATTATATATGAAACCATGCACTTAAATTTATTACCATCGTACCAATTCTCGTATAATGGTTCAACAACTTTTATCATTTTTTAATAATAAACCATTCAAAAATTTGAACTTCTGCTATTACAGCATAGTACTTAAATTTTTTAAATTCCTTACTTGATATTCATAAGAAGGGCTCAAGAAATACAGGGCCATTTCCTGATGAAATACTGGTGTCACAGATCCAGACATCGGTGGAACAATCCATACCCAATCTGCTGGACAACCCGATCTAAAAATAAATAAATTTTTACTAGAACTTAAAATTCCACCCAATATTGAATATTGATTAATTATTTCAATTATAAAATTGATAAAACGTATTTTAATATTTTTGCTAATAATATTGCATTTTTTGATAATTTGCAATGGATATTTTAAAATTTCAATGCAGTTAGTGTTGGGTTATTACTGACCTTAGACGTTGTTCATTTTCGCAATGTTTCATAAAACTATCTGATGCAGTATGATGGTCTACAATTGTTACACCACTTTGTTGAAAACTGTGTAAAACTGCAGCATTCATTTCGACCAAAGCTCGGTCCTTCCACAATGTGGTCGGCGTACTTGTATCTAAGCCCATACGTAAGGCTAAAGGCTAAAAAATAAAATATAATATGATATTTTTCTCACAAAACAATATGATGAAATACGCATTGACAGATGCAGATTATTACAGTTATCATTCGATAATTAGTTTAGCAGGTCAATCGTTTCTATAATCATATTTTTCGAATCTGATCACATCTTCCTGATCAAGTTGGTTTTTGAAACCCATCACTCAGGATAACATCATTATTGCATATGATAATTTTTAACTTCCCGCAGGGTAAGTTATAGTAATCGCAATCGAAAATTAAAATTTTTATATATCTTTACGCTTCAAAGGTTTTTGAACATTTTGGCATACCTTAGAAAAAATGTATGTATGTGTGTGTGTTTGTGTGGGTGTATGTGCGGATACAAATTTTTGTCGACAATTTTGGGAACACCGTTCAACCAATTTGAATAATTAAAAAAACATTCGATTCGCATTGATAAGGACACGTGCTAATTAGTTTTTGGCGAAGGCAGCTCTAGCCATTCCAAATATACGGAGCAAAAATGCCAAAAACGGTAACTCAGTTTTTAGGAGAACGATGCGTCAGATTCAAAAAAGATTTGCTTGTATTGACAAGATGAAGAACTGATTAAATTTTTGGGAAGGCAGGTCCAGCGGTTATGGACTCTCTATAAAAATATGTTAAAAATGTTATTTGGCGGTCAAAAATGTTTATTGGACATATGCACATCAAATTATCAGATATTTTAAAGAGATTTTAATAATCTGTATACATTTTGTGTAATTTTTTTTGGGTTTCGTCCCAAGATTTTTGATTACGGTACGGAAAGTTTCAGCAATTTGCTTTAAGGAACGATGCCATGCACCCTACTAGTTAAATTTACAAAACTGATATTCTAAAAAATGTTAGTTTTAAGAAAATGATACTCTGAGTGCTCTAATATTTACAGTGCTACTTTTGACCGTGCCTCCGTACATATATTTTTTTTCTTATATTCATCCTTTTTAAATTCTTAAACTAGTCTAATAAATATTTAAGATTTTAGTGAAAACATTCTACTCATTCTAATTTTGTTTTAATAATTTTTGAAAATGATAATTATAATTATTGCTTATTTAGTATTTTATATAGCTAATTTATTCATAAAAAATTATTAACGCAGTATGATTCTTAGAATAATTGTCTGGTATATAAAGTCTATTTAAATAGCTAAATACGAAAAACCAGGTAAAAACTGATTTTAATTATTTACTATAAATTACATGACGCACAAGTATAATTATAATCAGTGGTAAATTCTAACTTTATATGATCAATTTATTTTAGTAATATATCAGTATCCTTTGCTACAATATTTTTTGTTATTTGATATTAAACTCTTCGAGATCGGCATGGTTCACATATAAATTCACTAAAATTCGACATATTTTACATGCCTATTTTATTTACTTTTTTATATGGTGGTTGTAGATAATTTAATTTATTGGCAACTAATTTCTTTTTAATTGGAATTGACTTAAAATTTCTTGCAATACTATTTTAATAAGTAGTTTTTCTACAAGTAATAAAACGACTTACTGAAATTTACTTTAACCATGACTCTTGTCTAATATTGCCTCTGCTAAAGTAGAATACATTCTTACATTAAATTATAAAAACTTAATAATATAATTAATAAGTACTTATTTTGCATTTGTTTTATTATTAACTGTTAATATTCTCCAGAAATTTAATTAAAATAATAATGTATTGATAACTACGTTCATATTTTAGTAATGCTGCATTTGGTTGAAGATATTGCTATGACATGTTACACAAAACGATATTTAATATATTTTTCATATATTATTATTAATCATTTTGTAATGGTTTACTTTATTATACTTAAGGGTCATTTTCTATCACTTGTAATCAATATTTCGTTAACTTTGATTCAAAATTATTTACAAAATATAAGACAAAATCAAATATTGTTGGTCCACAATTATATTAACGTAACTGAATTTATGTAGACTGAAATTCATGTAGCTTATGAAATGCATTATATTCATATTTAACCATTTATTTATTTTTATATTTATTATATTTATTATTATAATACAATATATTATTTTGTAAAATAGCGAAATATTTTATACCAAAAGTAAGCATCTAATATAATTCATAACAAAATTGTTATATAATATGATATAAAAATGTCAACACGTAGGAAATTATCAGGAAATGTATTCATGCACATAAAAATATGCAAATAGTTATTCACAACGTAAAATTATTTCCAAACAAAGTTTGAACTTCACGCGTGAGTTTCACACGGCTGCTGAGCAACAGTTATTATTTAACTTTTATTAAAGGGAGGGCATACATGAATACAAACTAGAATTACAGCTACGGCGAAAAGGTATATATGTAGTAAATATATTTTACTTGATATTTATTCCATTTTATTTTTAGACAAGAAAAAACTACTTATACCATACAATGAATTACAAAATACACCGACTTCAGGAATTAATGAGTTCATTTTTACCAGAATTTTTATAATAAATAATTTAACATTCAACAATTATAATAATATTATTATTATATTATTATCTTATTATTATTATCTTATTATTTCTAATATTGTTATATAGTTATATTTATTATTATTTGTCACTTATTGTTTTTCTAGTATTATTTTTATTATTCACTTATTTTATTTATTTCATTAATTAATTTTATTATTATTATTATTTGCTTTTATTTTATATTAAATCATATTAATACGGATATAATTTTAATGAAAATACAATCCTTTATTTTGTACTCTATTTTATTTATATTTATGTTATCGTTCATTAATGTTACTAGATGTTATACTATTTAGCAGTTGTAACATATATTGTGATAGAAAAAAATTTCAAGAATGTTACATTGATGAGAATGTTTAAATTTGTTATTAATGATGTAAGATGTAAATTGGAAGAATTCCTTAAGGCAAATTTCAAAAACTTTCCGATAAGTGTAATAATTGACTTAATCAACCGAAATTGAGTTCAGATATTTAGAAAATATTTTCATTTATTTCAAAAATCAAGTTTTTGCTTTCAAATAAATCTAATCATTCTAATTTGAATCGTTTAAATTATCTGTGATTATATTAATTATAGTGCACAGACACGTGTGTTTGTATATCCTAAAATTGTAGCTTATTGTTCCAAAATTGAATAATATAATTCAACCAATTTTCGTAGGACTGCTTAGTTGTATGTAGTTTAGTTTTTTTATGAACAACGTCAAAATATTTTTTTTAGTTCTAGACATTAATTAATGATTTAAATAAATGGTAACATTTTTTACAAAATTAGAGAAGTTTTGTAGACTGTTCATTTACTTTTTTGCTAATTCCAAAACCATTTCTAATTGACTTGATTAACTTATCACATTACAAAAGCAAACTTTAACACAAACATATTTTTTCAAACTTTGATGAATTTTTAAAATTAAATCGTTTGTTGTAGAGCCGTAATATTTTAGTATATTTTATAAAGCCATGATATATATCGTCAAAAAGTTTCATAATAATCGGCATTTTTTTTCCGAAAAAGGATTTTACATATCATACCTAGGATATTTTCTGCCTAGTATATATAAAATGATTATGCATTTTGGCTCATAAAATTGTTTTTTGATTTTAAATTCCGACTTAAATTTGTAATGTTTTGTTTGTGTGCTGTTTTTTTTACATATTTAGTGTTTAAACGTACAGAATTAATATTTTTTGAATATATTTTTTCTATTTTCCATTATACTTATAAAATGAGTAAAGAAATAAACAATATTATGAGTTATACTATAAATATAATATGTGCTACTACATGACTATTTGGTATATTACCAAAAACACGTATTATATTCGATCCGAACAATCATATTGCATTGCATGAACATATATATATATACATATATATATATATATATATATATATATATATATATATATATATAATCAGCAAATCAATTTAGGGAAGGAACGCGTACCGGCAAGAAAAAATATAAAAAAATCGCTACATACAGAAAATGATTTAATAAGTAAATTTTATAAATTATTATTCAACTAATTTTTATTAAATGTTCTTATTATTGTAATAAACATACATATATGTGCACACAATGGGTTTTGTAATAATTTTTGTTTTTTTCCTTGTCGAATGGAACCGGAAAAAACATGAGAACCGGTTTTTGAACCGGTTTATGAACCAGTTTTTAAATTTTAGCGTTCCGACAAAAAATATTAGCACAGCACCACTGGTTTTATCAAAGTCGTTTTTAATTCAGTTACAAATTGAAGTGTATGAACTGAAATATTAATTACAATACAGTAGTGTATTTCAAATTTCACATATGTTACTTTAAGACCGAAAAGTGTCTGATGCCCGATTATTTCAGATATAAGTTGGACTTGTTTCGGACATAGCGGGCGTTAATCGAGTAAAATAAATAATTTAAGACATTCATATAATGGAAATTGATTGTAGCAAAAAAGCAATTCTATAAATACAAAAGCATAAGAACTGCAAAAAAATGTAATATTTTAATAATTGGATGAATTTTTTGCCATCTAAGGCAAAAATATAAGCCGTTCGATCGCTTGTAAATTTTTACAATCCAACATTTATTGGTAATTAATCATTGTTTTATTGACATTTATTTATTGGTAAATTAGTTGACAATTTATAGCAAAATAGTTACCCTGATATTTCAATAGACTTATTGTCTAAATTTCGGCCTACAATTTGAGATTTGTATGCATATTCATAGAAACTTTGATCTTTTAAAAATCTGATGAAGGTGCTGTGGAATTGATGATCACTCAATTATTGATTAACCTGGTAGTAGATTAAAAAATTGTACTCCTAGACTAGTGATTCCCAACGTGGGGCGCACGCCCCGAAGAGAAATCCATTTGCTTTGGGTGATTTGAATGTAATTTGCAAATACTGTTAAAAATTCGTTAAATATTTTATGATCATTGTTTAGTTTAAGTGAGCACAAGATGCATGTGCAAATCATATAATTTTTCCATATATATTTCCATAGCTTAGGTAAATAAGCATCCCTTTTTAGGACTAATGCATACTTTCTCAATATTACGGATTATAGAAAAATTCCAAATTCTGTATGTATTAGTCTGTATATTTATAAATTGCAATCCCTTCCAGACAGCGGTAGAATTTTTAGAATTCAGTTGCGAGACTAAGAACATCTTAAGAAAATCAGATCGCACAAGTTACTCAAACATTTAATAAAATTTATAATTCTATGTCTATTGTCGCACAGTGCACACAATCGTTTAAAAGTGCAGTAATTAATTTTCTATGAAGTGATAACGGCAGCAGTAAGGTGTAATCGATGCCTTAACGGATATTTTGGGTATTTTAGATATTTAATACCGAGATAAAAATTCTTATTAAAAAAATAATATTTATAAATTAAATCTTATATTCATTCGCATTTCTTATACGCTAACACCTACATCATAGGTTCCTATTCGTGTATTTTTATAGCCTTACGTATGCCTATACGTTGCATTCTATACTACACGCCCTACATCTATACCATACGCTATATTTCATCTCATACTCTCAAATCCCTACATTGTATACCGAATACACCTAACCTATATCTACTTTATATCCTACCGAGATTCGAACCCGGGTCCGCCGCGTGGCACGCGACGACCTTAACCACTACACCACTGTAACGCTACAATCAACCGTCTTTTTTCGCGTGTCGTCGCGCCACCTTAATATTAATTACCTAATTAATTAGAAAATGATCCGCGGAAACAACAGTGCGTCCCATATTATATTATTAATGGGGGTACCCGATAGGGTAGTGGTTAAGGTGCGCGACCGCCACGCGGATGTCCCGGGTTCAATTCCCGGTATAGACAATAGATAGGTAGAGATAATACATAGGACGTAACGTAAACTTATTTAATATAGGTAAATATATAAATTAGACAGTAATATTTATAAGAAATAAAAAGTATATAGGTATATAATAAGTTAATGACGGTATAGGTATCTCACGGTATGATTGATAATAATATAGTATAGTATGATAGGTAAATAGGTTATCTATCATATTATTAGGTTAAGTCTTATAAAGAATTGTAATAAATCTTGAGTACTTTTATCTCATAATAAATACCTGTAAGTATTAATAAATACAAATAATACGACAATAAATATAATTAATTTAATGTATAGACTAGCTGTATATAATAAAGTTAATTATATAAGAAGTCAATATATTAGATTTGTGAGTTCTTATCGAAATATATCAATTTTTTTGAACCGGTTTATGAACCGGATTTTAATTTTCAGCGTTCCGGCAAAAAAAATATTAGCACAACACCACTGCATATATATATATATATATATATATATATATATATATATATATGTAATATGTATAAATTGTAAATATAAATACAATCCTAAATATATCGAAGCATACTATATCGCCACGTCAATCTTAATTATTTTTGAGAGTCCAAATAGAATATTTATACGACCATGTGACACATTTACCCTACAAATACAAATAATAAAAATTAAATTCAAGTCCATTAAGGTTTATATTTATTTCCATCTAAAACAATTACGAAAAATTTCCGAGGTCGATTAGATAACATCATATATTCAATTATGTAAGATTGGAAATATTGATAAATCAAATAAAAGGTATGTACTCGCATATTTTTATTGAAATCGTCAGTAATATGTGGCTAATATTGATATATAATTCTTGGCTTTGTATAAAAGACAGAAACTGGTGTATCCACTGGAATGGATATAATAATTACATTAGCTTGAAGTTGAGAAATATATTTTATCTGTATTTTGATTTGTAGATTTGTAGATTTGTTGATTTGTAGATTTAATCCAAGGTTTTGATATGTTATACGTTCTATATTTAATAGATTAATTATGCATAATAAGAATAATAATTAGTTACTTCCTAATTTCATAAAATAAATTATTAATCAGCACTATTCATTAATGCATACATTTTTTACCTATTCTAGAAATGTTTGTCAAAGTTATTTAAATTAAATTTATTTATGAAAAAAAAATAAAGCTGACTATCTATCAAAAATTAATGTGCTTAGAAAAATAAATATTAGAATTCACATGTTTATATATAAACTTAAGTAATTCATTGTGTATTTTAATTCTGCTGCATTAAGTTGGCTTTCTAGCAAGTTTGTAAATTTAATCATATTGATAAATTTATTTGCTAGATATGAATAATAAGAGTGTACATGTATGAATGCTTATTAGTAAAATATATTTATTTTTTTATCCGTAGAGACTATGTTTTTTATTATAACATTTATAAATTCTTGAAAATTATATATCTGTTAATTATCTCTTTTACTTTGTTATAAGTTATATATTTTACTTGGATTCGCGAGAAATCGATCTTACTAAATAAATTAGTCGTAGTTAATCAATATTGTGTTAAATAATTAACAACTGCGGTTTATATTTGTGTACATTGAGTTAATATTGGCTTGAAATAATTTTCTTGTACACATTTGTAATCCTTTGTAAATATTTTGCTTCGAAGCTGTATAGAATCCATGGTTTGTTTAACGAGACCACATTATGCATTAGGTATTTTCTTTGGATTGATAATATTTCCAAATAGCAAAATTATTGTTAAAGTAAATACTAAAAATAAAATATTCTGATTTTATACAAGGGTAGAGAGGGGTCGTCCGCGGGTAAAAAGGCCCAGCACCAATATCTCAAAAACAAGTAAAGTTAAGAATTAACAACAATATTTGAAAGTAGAGGGAAAAAGATGTATAACCAGCTATGACCTTGATTCTTACGAGGATGCTAACGGAGATAATAAATGGCAATGTTTAAAAATCCATAACAAAAGTTTGTTTTCATTGTTAGTTTTTTTGGTTCACAAGACTCTTAATATTTTTAAGTGTACATTGTTTCATTGTTTTATAATATTTATTGTTAATTTCAAGTTAGAATCAACCTTTTTTTATAACCTTTGCCCATCCGATTTTACCCCACCTATAGGGTAAAAGAAACCAGGTGACAAATTTAAAAAAACAGCAATCAAAAACACATTCCTACAATGGTGGATGAATTAGCTTGAAGTTTTACTAAACATAGTCAGATAGTTGTTTGTTTGATATGTGCTATTTGTTGTCATACAACTAGTTTGGTTTTCACAATATAATTACTCTAATTCAAAGTGGACTTAGAGCTCCGCTCTACCTTATATATGTACAAGGAAAAAAAAATATCTGGTAGGCCATTTCTATGGTTTTGTATAAAAGTTTGCTTTCTCTCCTACGATACGAAGTTTCTTAGAAAAATTCTGAAAAGATTCAGTTTACCTTTTCATTTTAATTGGTGAAGAAATAAAAATTTTGAGAACAATAGATGAACGTAGAAGCCGAACGATTGCTCCAGGCTTATCTTGAATAATAAGATGTGCTTCTAGAATAAATGCATGAAATTCATAAACCTTCTATATCTCGTTATTTTCAACATAACGGTTCCAAGAAAAATATTCTCTAGAACGAGTTAAAGGTGCACTTGATATATATAATAGAAAATGAGTGCATCCATTAATGGATATATGTGCTTATCGTTCATGATTTGTGAAGTAAATGTAGTACTATGATATTTATTATTATCATAAAAAAATAATTTATTTATTTAGTATAAAGGGCTCGCCCCTAGGTAAGCGGTTAAGAGCGACGGAACCTGAATCAGAGGTCCCGGGTTCGATACCCACTTCGAGCAGCCTGTTGTCAGGCAGCAATAACAGCGATTTTCACTTGGAAATATAGATAGCAATATGTTTCCAAGTGAAAATAGCCCTTACCCGGCATTGCTGCACCAATAAAAGGTCAGCCCTATTAGATAATTTCTAATAACAAAAATCATCAAATATGGATAGATTGACCATTGGGTTACCATCTAAAAAATACGAAGTATGGAGAAGCTTCAGCCCAACAGCTCGTAGGACGTAAGGTTCTGATTGCTGTTAAAAATATAATAACAAAAAATAAAAAAATTAGTATAAAACATTATTTTTCATTTTGTAAAATATATAACCAAATCTCATTAAAGTCTTCAAGTTTTTGATAAAGATCGGATAATCTGCATTTTTGTAATTATTTGTCATTTTTTTAACATTTTTATTGAAAATTAACTCTATTAAATATATTGACTTCTTATTGGGTAAGTCGATTATTTACAAATATTGAGATGTTTGTGCAACTTTTCTTAAGACAAAATGCCTTAAGGCAAACTAAAATAAATCAGGTAAAATGATACACAAAAATTAGTATACAAGGAGACAGGTAGGTAGATAAAAAAGCGAACATATAAGCAGGTGAACATAAAGAAAGGTGAACATATAGCGCGGTAGACAGGTAGACAGGTTGGTAGGTAAACAGATTAACAGGTAAACAGATAAACAGGTGGCCGTGTAAGCCTCTAGGCAGGCAAATAAGTAAACAGAAAAATAGTCTAGTAGTCTGCACGAATGGTTGACAGATAAAAAAGCAGACACAAAAATACATACGGGTAGGCTAGTAAGCTTCTATTATATAAAGCTATTTGCTGAACAAAAAATCTATGTAAAACTCTGACGCAAACATTTAAACTAAAAACCTTGTTGTTAGTCTGTTGTTGCTTACAAAATATTTTAATAAATTATTATATGTATCTATAATATTTATGCATACTTAAAAATAGCATAATTTATAACGTCTAATAAAAAGTTGCTATAGCAAAATGACATATCAAATGAAATAGATCAAATGGCAAAACACAAATACGGTATTTATTTTAATTTTCACAAGTTTTCACAGGTTTTAAATTTAAAATTTGGATTATCTGATTTAGTAAAATACAGAAAACAAAATAATAAATATACGACAAAGTTTATGATAAAATATACGACAAAGTTTACCAAAATCCCCAATTGTTCAGAAAAATCTATTTTTACATTTTTACGTCACATTCATCACGTAAGAGACTTGCATACAATATGCATTTCGTACTATTTTTGACACATTGTGCATCGTTGTATACCCCTATGTGTAGTTTGTAATTAAATTATGTGCTTCAAAGACTTCTAGAAAATGTCATAGACACAAATACATGTATTTCTAATACAATTATGTAAACAGCATTGGATGGTCGGAATCTATTGTTTTATATTGCTTGTCTGCTGATTCAGCTCGCAAACATTCTATCTTCCAAACAAAACATGAATTTAGTACTAGTTCCATTTTACAACAAATAGATGCTGAATTTGTTAAATTGTAGCCATTCATGAAAAAGAATCATTACCATTGCCTAAAATTGTTAACATATAATCATTAAATTTCTTATGTTCTTTTTAAAGTTTTCAGTATCAAAGTGAAATTTTAACTGCGAAAACATGAAGTGAAATGTAAAATTATGTGTGATTAAATTCTGCGAAATACCTTGAATCTTTTAAAACTTTTTTACTAAAATATTATCAGTTAATAAAGTTTCCACGAAAAGTCGTATAATTATTATAGTCGGGTAAAAAGGTTTTGCACCATTACTTCGAAAACAAGAGAAGTATACAGTTTTTTAACAATACTATTTTCAAGTAGAAAGCAAAATATGTAACTAGAAGCCATCATCTCAATTCTTACGATTTTGTTATCAGGAGATAAGTGGCCATGAAATAATATTTATAGCAAAAAAAATCGTTAGTAGTTTTTTTTTTATTGTGAGCTCTTTTATTGTACTTTTGTTATGATATATAAATATAATTTTCAAGTATACGTTATTAAATTTTTTTATTAGATGTATTATTGCTTTCGAGTTAGATTCAGTAGTTGGGTGGGGTAATAAAAACCAATTGGTAAATTTTTCCTAAAGGTATAAACAATAAGAAAATAGTGAATTGAGTAAAATATTACTGACGAAAAAGCAGATCAAGGTTATATACTGTGTAATCGTTGTAATGAATGTGCTCCTAAAAATTGTATTTTGCATTAATTAAATAATGTAGCTTTTATTTCGGAAAATTCCTTTAAAATTTAGTATAAGAATTTTCACTTCGTCTATGGATTAAAGAAGGTACAGATGACTAGTTTTAGATAAATAATAAAAATATAATTCTATAATTAGGAATCAACGGAAAATTTTTCTGAACATAGGTTGATAGATGTTTGTTTGATACGTGTCATGGGTCATTATTTGGTTTTTAGAAAAGTATAATTACTAAAAGTCAAATGGATTCTTTGTTCCTTGCCTATAAGAAGATCTTATAAAATATGATCATTATTCAGTGAATTGTTTATAAACTTTACTTAATTCACTGGAACACAATCGACGGCCTTGGCATTATCTGTTTAATTAATTATCCATAGGTCATCTAAGTAATAATAAATTCTATAGTGTTATTATTAATTCACTTAAAGTGAAGTCAGTAGATTTTATGATTCCTCTGAATATGTATGTTCTAACTTCTACTATAGTACACTTTGTAACTATCTCGTCTATACAGGAATTTTCACTGCATAATTGTTATGTTTTATTGTTAATTTATTTAATTGTTATTTATATAGCTAATTTAGGATATTGCAAAGTAACTTAGTTATACAATATTTATTATAGTAGTTATTATTATAGTTATATGAATTAGCTTCATTTCGCGCTTTCAAGATAATTTGTTAATTTTCTTCAGAATCCGTGTGAATAAATTGAAATATTTGGTAAACATACTTTGAAAAAAGCTCAAAATAAAGACTTAATGTCAATGCTCGTATCGCAATCTCAAGATATTAAAACATAATAGTTTTAGAAATATCCTTATTGTATCCTTTTTTATTGTATTTGTATTATTTTTTTATTTCATAATTATTTAAAAAATGAGAATTTTTCAAATTTAGTTTATTAAAATTTAGTTTATCAACTTTCAGTAGGGCAAGTTATGTAATGAACCAAAAATCGAAAATGAAAATTTTTAACATTTTGGTATACACTCAGAAAAATGGATGTATGTGTCTATGTGTAGAGATAATTTTTCGTCGACGATTTCAGGCGTACGGATAAAATGATTTTAAAAAATTCAAAAAGCAATCGATTCCTATTATTAGGAAGATATGCTTATTAGTTTTAGGCAAAGGCAAATCTAGCGGCTTCGGAGGTATGGAGCAAAAAATGCTAAAAATGTCAGTTTTTAAGAGAACGGATCAATCAAT
This sequence comes from Ctenocephalides felis, assembly GCF_003426905.1. Classification (NCBI taxonomy): domain Eukaryota; kingdom Metazoa; phylum Arthropoda; class Insecta; order Siphonaptera; family Pulicidae; genus Ctenocephalides; species Ctenocephalides felis. Next base: position 25,060,144 of record NW_020537324.1, read on the forward strand.
TTAAATGATTCAAAGAACATTCGTTTTGTAATGATAGGGAGAAGTGGTAATTAGCTTTTGGCGAAGGCAGGTCCAGCCGTTTCCGAGATACGGAGCTAAATGTGCAGAAAATGAAAGTTTTTGAGGAAACTAAGCATCCTATTTGAATGATTAAAAAAAATTTCTGCTTGTGTTGACGATTGCTTTTGCGCAAATTTTTTTTTGATTTTTTTTAAATTTTCAAACTTTTTTTTTTAATATCGAAAAATAATTCGGATTTTAATTCTAATTTTAGCTAAAGTTCTAAACTTCACTTATATACTTCAAATATATAACTTTAACTGCAATTCAATTTATATAATACTTAGAAATATTAGACTATGTTCTTTATTTTAAATCCGTTTGATTAAATTTAGTTTATTTTTTTTTATAAATTAACAATAATAAAAGTTACATTATTTATAATAATCTATTTAAAAACATTTCATATTCCTCGAATATCTCATTAAGATACGACAAGTTCTAGCAATTTGCCTTAAGGCACGATGCCATACACCACTGGTTTAATATGATAGTTTAACACATTTATCAACGACCAATTTATCTAGATTTTTGTAAAACCACAAGCCTTAAAATTCATGAAAGTAAAAGAGAGATAATAAATTGTACAAATGGTGTCCAAAATGTATGTTTTTCCTGCATAGCCTCACTCACCTCTAGCATGTTAAATCTTCCCTGGTCGCACATGTTCCGGCACGCAATCTCCGTGCTCATGTACCAACCGTTGAAAGCGGTCGCCGTGAACTGCAAACCGCCGCATTCGAACAACATATTAGAGACGGCGGGCAGAGCGTACCAGCGCAGATCCAATTCTGGAAACCAGGGGTAACTGGAAAACGACAAAATATTATACATGAGGGATAAATGTAACAAAATGTTACAGGTAATTTTAAATGGTTGTATGACATTCGTAAAAAACGTTCAGAAAAGACATAACTGTGTAAAAACTGTATCACCTAGTGTAAGTGGAAATGGAATTTTAAATTAAGAAAACATGCATAAACATTATAATAGTGTGAATAATTAACCTAATCAGAAGATTAGCTATTTACATAAAACGTTCAATGTTTCTTTCAGAAATAAAGTTTGCTTGCACTATAATCTAATCAATTTCCAATTGATATCTTTTAAAAAAACATATTATTAGTAAACTTATATGATATAGTGCACACAGAGGTATATCTTATTGTATATCTTAATATTTAATATTGCCTAATGTTCTTTTTCAGATCACTAACTCTATAAACAATGTCAACTCTTATTAAAATCGCAAAAGGCTATTTTTAACTTCCCGTAGGGTAAGTTATTGTAATAGGCCGAAAATCAAAATTGAAAATTTTTACATTTCTCGACGTTTTGAATGTTTCTGAACATTTTGGCATACCTCAGAAAAAACGGATGTGTGTGTGTGTGTATGTATATATGGATACAAATTTCCAGTCACGTTTTCGGGCGAACGGATCAACCGCTTTGAATGGTTCAAAAAATCCTCGATTCCTATTGATAGTGAAAAGAGCTGATTAGTTTTTGACAAAGGCAGGTCCAGCCGTTACGGAGATACGGAGCAAAGAGTGCAGAAAATAGAATTCGAGTTTTTGAGAGAACGGAGTATCCGAATTGAATGATCTAAAAAATATTCAATTAGTAATGACTGGGAAAAAGGATCGTTAGTTTTTGGCAAAGGCAGGCCCAGCCATTTCGAAGATATGGAGCAAATAATGGCAGTTTTTGAGAGAACTAAGCGTCTGATTTAAATGATTCAAAGAACTTTCTGCTTGTCTAAACAAAGTAATTGATTTTCAAAAAAAAATTTTTTGAATTTCAGATTTTATTTTTAATTCTGACTATAGTTCTAATATACTTTAAACTTATAATTTCAACTTTGCAATTTAGTTTATATAATTCTTATAAATATTAGACGATGTTACAATATTAATAATAATCTATTTGAAAACATTCAGTATTCCTCAAACATTTCGTTACGGTACGGGAAGTTCCAGCAATTTGCCTTAAGGCACAATGCCATAGACCCCACTAGTTTTAATATAAATTGTTGAATTATGAAGAGCGCGGTCGATTTTTTCCAAAAACTAATCACCATGACATTTTTTGTATTGTTTCGAAATTACAAAGAAACGACTTATACGATCTTCAAAACTGAAAATCGCGAGTTTTCATCGAGTTACAAATGGCTATTAAATATTTGAAATTGGTAAATTCGTTTGTCGATGAGAAACCAAGGAATAGGCTTATGCACACACATATTTTTTCCTTTTTTGGTCTCAAACGATTCAGAATGATTAAAAAGGCCGAGAAAATAGCAAATCCAATTATCTAGAAAACATAACTGAAATTCTTCGGACACACAAAAAGCGTAATATAAGTATAAATATATAAATTTAAATATAATATTAGACATTTAACTCTCCAGTCTTCTATATAAATATAATATGAATATACATTATTTATGACATATTAAAACCCAAATTAAGAAAAATGTTGTGCGAATTCTGCCATTTTAATATAAATATATAATATGATATTATTAGTAAAAAAATCTATCCAGCAGAATGTCTGCTAATAAACATGTTCGAAATAGGATAGGGCGGGGCACAAATTTTTAAATTGACTTTGAGTAATTGTATTGTAAAAACCATTATATCACCACAAATAATAAAAAACAACTATCTGACTATGTTCAGTAAAACTCCCAACTAATCATAATTGAAGAAATGTTATTTTTGCTGTTTTTCAGAAATTTGTCACCTTGTACCTTTTACTCATAGGATAAAAGACAGCCAGGGGACAATGAGATCCAGTGTTTCGATTTTAATTTTAAAGGGATTTCACTAAATACTAGCTACAATATTCAACCAATGCAAAACATGAAAAATTTTATTGGTACATTTTGGACAATGATTGTATATGACTGTAATTGTAATGATTGTATATGAAATACTGTATATAACTTTGCAATGATATTTCGTCATAAATGTTCATCAGCAAAGTTGGAATAACTGTTTATCTAATTTATCTCTTGCGAAATTGAGTTTTCAACTTAATTAATTTATTATTCACTATTTTTATTGTTTACACCTTACAGGGTGAAGGTTCGTCTTTTTTACCCTATATATAAAACATCAGTTGAATCAAAATTTAAATTAACAATACATCTCATAAAATACTTAAATAACGTGTACTTGATAATTATATTGAGGTTTAGTAAACCAAACAACAGTGCTCAAAACAAAAAAAAACTAACTACAAAAGAAAATACTTTTGTTATAGATTTTCAAACATAATCGTTTATCGCTATGATAGCGACATTACTTGATTTAAGGTGGTGACTGGTTATACATCTTTTGCCCTTTACTTTCAAATATTATTGTTAAAAAATTTCTAACTTACTTGGTATTAAGAAAATGGTGGTGGACTTTTTTATCCGCAGACCTGCAAATCTTACTCTACTCTATATATGTATACATTTATATATAAAAATATTTTAGAGTTCCATTAAAGTTAACTGAGCTAAAGAAAATAGTACGTTGTATGAATGGATTCAAATAGTTTTTGTATTCTTTATAAAATTATCTTGATTTACAATATTTGAAAATAAAATGATTCCAAACTGTTTGATTGTATATTCAGACAATAGATTGAACTGCCATAAATGCATTCAAACGAACGCATAGCAATAATTTCTGATATGGCTATTATTTCATATAACATCTGCGGTTATGTGGATTAATATATGCTATCAAAACCGATCTATTAAAGACATCAAACGCGAAATGATCGAGATTAGTTTATGGCTATTTAAACGCGCATATAAACCATAAAACTATATGTATTTATATAAACGTATTTATGTATCCATCTGATCGAGCATAAACATTAAAAATAGCTTACTCGAACATAGTTGTATAATTTAAAGTACTTGAAATGTTGAAAATATTTGGTTCAGAAAAGTCGACTTACAGGTTTGACTTAGCCTCCTAATTAGAATTCGGAAGGTTTAAGATAACTTCCACTACTTTTGATCGTATCGTATGACGGTACAATTTATTTATGACGTACAAAAAATTAAAATTACTACAATTTCTTGATTTAAATTTGTCTAATAAAAAAATAATTAAAGAGAACTATAGCAATCTTTTTATAAACGTATATACAAAGAAGAATTTTGCAAGTAAAACAGAAACTACATATGCCATTAAAAAAATAAACACTGTGGCAAAAATGTGAAAATGCTGTATATTTGATAAGTTTTATATCACTTTCTTCACATATTTTGTTATATTAACAGTAGATTTACAAAGCATAAAATTGCATTACAAATACTGAGGAATATTCAATCATGAAAGTAAACTTCTGAACTATCTATGTAACTATACTAATATGATTTATAATTTACATATAGACATCGTAGTTAAGGCATTTGAGATATTCAGTATGCTATTGATGTAATGAAGATTACTTGATGAGCAGTCTAGACTTCACAAATACTTTCAAAATAATTAAAATTTAAACAACAGAGCAAATATTGCAATCGAAGTTTTTTGATTGAGATAATCATTATAGTAAAGATGAAATCAAAGAGCAGTTTAATAGTAAATGCCATTTTTTACTTCATCTGAACACTCGTGTAATATTAAAATTTTAGCTTAACTGAATACAATACATTTGAATTTATAACTGAATGAATATAAAACTTTATTCTAAAGTGAAAAATATATTTTGAGAGTAGTAGTAAAATATGGTAGATTTTAGATAATATTTTTAATGTAATTTTATAATCTGAGTTATTACTAATTTTGCGAGAAAGCTTCTAGATCGCACTTTTTACTTAGCAATGCTACGATTGCAGCAATTCATGATAGCAAATATAAAGTTCATACTAAAATAACAATATATTTTTTATTCTCATATTCAAAAAAAAAAAATCAGAACTTGATGTCAAACTTCATGCTGTTATCATATGTTAACCCAATGGATAGCTTAGGTAGATTCTGAATTATAACTAGCAATTTAGGTAATCAAAATGACTATACATTAGTGAGTACATTTCATCATATTAATATGGTATTGCATAAAGATTAGATCACGGTACATGTTAATGAACTAACAGTTGTTATTATCATTGTATGTAAATAAGAAATGTTTTTATTAAATTGTCTTTACTTCAATTCGCACTATAAAGAAGTTTATAAACTAAAAGAAAACCATTGCTTATATGGTTACGAATCGAAACAAGATACGAAAATATCTAGAACACAATGTAAGACTCAATGAGAGATTTATTGCTAATATGCGGGCTTGGTTTATGTGGTTACAAATAATACGATAAGGGCGCCAAGATAATTTGTAAACAAAGTAAACATAGAATTTACAGCCACCGTAATTGTTGCAATATTATGGTAAAATTAAAATCAGTTGAGTGACATCTTCTCTCTATACAAGTTGCAACGACTTTTTGATATATGTATATAATCGACTTAATAAATAAAAAATCAATAGATTAATATAAGCGGTTTATCAGTATATCGAGTTGCATCGAGGACTTTATAATGTTACAAGAAATGGCTATTTAATCAATTTTTTAGTAAGTTGTTAAGATGCCAATTGTAATCGATAACTAGTTTATCGATAATTTATACATTATCAAACAAACAAACGTAAATGCGCTTGATAAATTTACAATTAGCAACCTTTCTAAACTTTAATGAGCTTTTATAAATAAATCACTTTTCGTATGCCTATAACATTTTAGGATGTTCATTAAAAGACGATGAATTCAGTACATATATGCAAAATTTTATTAGAAATCGTAAAATTTTCCGGCTTCTCAAATTAGACTAATTTTGAAAATTTTTAAATTCATAGTTCAACAAAAAGTCTTCATCCTAGAAAACTCAAAGCAATCGTGTTGATATTTTTTACTGTTGTCTTAGAAATGCTATTTATGGTTTCGGTTTCAAAGTTTAAATGAACTACATTAATAAAAGTTAACTACAATAATCAAAAAATGGTCATAATTTACCAAAGCTCTATGATGCACTTGAAAACTCATAATTTTGTGAGATAATTTTTCATCTATTTTTTTCAGGACAGTTAAGGTCAATACTATCACCCCGTTTCGGCCTGAGGTAAAGGTCTGGGACATATATATATATATATATATATATATATATATATATACAGTGATGTTGTCGAGCCGGAACGCGCCGGAACGTCGTTCCGGCAAATCATTTTTGGGAACGAACACGTTCCGGCAAGAAAAAATATAAAAAAATCGCTACACACAGAAAATGATTTAATAAGTAAATTTTATAAATTATTATTCAAATAATTTTTATTAAATGTTCTTATTATTGTAATAAACATACATTCGAACTTTCCTTTTCGAACGGAACCGGAAAAAACATGAGAACCGGTTTATAAACCAGTTTTTGAATTTTAGCGTTCCGACAAAAAAATATTAGCACAACACCACTGGTTTTATTAAAGTAGTTTTTAATTTAGTTACAAATTGAGGTGTATGAACTGAAATATTAATTACAATACAGTAGTGTATTTCAAATTTCACATATGTTACTTTAAGATCGAAAAGTGTCTGATGCCCGATTATTTCGGATATAAGTTGGACTTGTTTCGGACATAGCGGGCGTTAGTCGAATAAAATAAATAATTTAAGACATTCATATAATGGAAATTGATTGTAGCGAAAAAAGCAATTCTATAAATACAAAAGCATAAGAACTGCGAACAAATGTAATATTCTAATAATTGGATGATTTTTTTGCCATACCAGGCGAAGATATAAGCCATTCGATCGCTTGTAAATTTTTACAATCCAACATTTATTGGTAATTTTTTTTAATCATTGTTTTATTGAAATTTATTTATTGATAAATTAGTTGACAATTTATAGCAAAATAGTTACCCTGATATTTCAATAGACTTATTGTCTAAATTTCGGCCTACAATTTGAGATTTGTATGCATATTCATAGAAACTTTGATCTTTTAAAAATCGGATGAAGGTGCTGTGGAATTGATGATCACTCAATTATTGAATTATCAATCCTAGAGTATTAATTCCCAACGTGGGGCACACGCCCCACAGAAAAATCCATTTTTAAATTCAAAGGGGGAAGGCAAATTAAAACATTACACGTCTTTAACTCACTTGCTTTGGGTGATTTTAATGTAATTTGTAAATACTGTTAAAATTCGATAAATATATTATGATCATTGTTTAGTTTAAGTGAGCACAGGGTGAATGTGCAAATCATATAATTTTTCCATATATATTTCCATAGCTTAGGTAAATAAGCATCCCTTCTTAGGTCTAATGCAAACTTTCTTATTATTACGGATTATAGAAAAAATCCAATTTCTGTATGTATTAGTCTGTATATTTATAAATTGCCATCCCTTCCAGACAGCGGTATAATAATTTTTATATTATATTTTTAAATTTAGAATTTTTAGAATTCAGTAAGTTGCGAGTCTAAGAACATTTTAAGAAAATCAGCTCGCACAAGTTACTCAAACATTAATAAAATTTATAATTCTATGTCTATTGTCGCAAGGTGCACATAATTGTTTAAAAGTGCAGTAATTAATTTTCTATGAAGTGATAACGGGAAAGGCAGCAGTAAGGTGTAATTGATGCCTTAACGGATATTTTGGATATTTTAGATATTTAATACCGAGATAAAAATTCTTATAGAAAAATAATATTTTATAAATTAAATCTTATAATTCATTTCTTATATGCTAACACCTACATCATAGGTTCCTACTCGTGTATTTTTATAGCCTTACGTATGCCTATACGTTTCATTCTATACTACACGCCTTACATCTATACCATACGCTATATTTCATCATATACTCTCAAATCCCTACATTGTATACCGAATACACCTAACCTATATCTACTATATATCCTGTTACCTATAATTTCCCTTACACGCTACATTAACCCTACCGAGAATCGAACCCGGTCCGCCGCGTAACACGCGGCAACCTTACCCACTACACCTACACCACCGTAACGCTACAATCAACCGACTTTTTTCGCGTGTCGTCGCGCCACCTTAGTATTAATTATCTAATTAATTAAAAAATGACCCGCGGAAACAACAGTGCGTCCCATATTATATTATTAATGGGGGTACCCGATAGAGTAGTGGCTAAGGTGCGCGACCGCCACGCGAAAGTCCCGGGTTCAATTCCCGGTATAGACAATAGATAGGTAGAGATAATACATAGGGCGTAAGGTAAACCTATATAATATAGTAAATATATAAATTAGACAGTAATATTTATGAGAAATAAAAAGTATGTAGGTGTATAATAAGTTAATGACAGTATAGGTATCTCACGGTATGATTGATAATAGATATCTACCTATGGTATACACAATATAGTATAGTATGATAGGTAATAGGTTATTTATCGTATTATTAGATTAAGTAATTATTAAGTCTTATAGAGTATTGTAATAAATCTTGAGTACTTTTATATCATAATAAATACCTTATAGAGTAGCTGTATATAATAGAGTTAATTATATAAGAAGTCAATATATTATATAAGTCAATATATATAATAATTGTATAATAATTATATAAGTCAATATTTTTATAAGTCAAGCATTTGTGAGTTCTTATCGAAATATATCAAATTTATGGAACCGGTTTTATGAACCGGATTTTAAATTTTAGCGTTCCGGCAAAAAAAATATTAGCACAACACCACTGTATATATATATATATATATATTTATATATATATATATTATATTTTATGTGTGAATATTTACAGGTTACTAATAACAACTTAATACTTAACTATATTGTAGCAGTAAATTCAAACAGGCAGTAAATGCAAAACTAGCACTTACGATTTCAAAATGATACCTCTCACTTGAACTAACATCAGTACATACTTGCATGATGTCCATAAAATAAAAGATAAAAGTAAACATTTTACTTTAATAGAGCCGCCATAAAAATGCACCACCGTTAGTTCTGTAAATATTTCTTTTGCTTTCAGCATTTGTTACCGTAGTGTTTGTGGAAACTGGACGCCTGGGGACATATTAACAAACTTCTCTCGGAAGTAATTTTCTGAATAAGCACAAAACTACTTCTGAAAAGTCTACTTCGTCTGACTTTTAATTTAATTTAAATTCTTGGCACGGAAAAATGCATATAGCAGTAATGAAGATAAAAATAATGGACTACATAAACTGAGAACAACATAATGTATCATTTCAGCTTATTTCAGAAAGCGTAATTTATTTTCAGACAGAACACATTTTTTAAACTTAATGCAGATTGTAAAAATAGCCTTGTAACTATTAACAAGTTTAAAGTTTTTTTTACAATTATCTACATTGAGGAATGATTTTAGAAAAACGAGTATAACTATAAAATTCTGCAAATAGTAAAACTATAATTAATAATTAATAGTTTTTCATATGACTTAGAATCGCAAATTAAAAAAAACTAGTAAACGCAAAACACTGATAACTTAATGTAATAAATCTAATGCTTTTTGCTAAATGCTTTTAAAAATTATTTTAAAGTGAAACTGTATCTGCTCATATCTAATTTTATACGCCTGGCACATTTTTTGCTCCAAAACAAAGGAAATTCTAATAAATACATAGTATTCAATAAGGTCGTTAAGATATTTGTGATTTACTGGTTTTAAAATTTTAATCGTTAGTTTAAATAAATTATAGGCAAAGTATAGTATCTTGTTGAATAGATAAAATGTATTGAAATACTTTATAATGAAAGAGCATTTATTACTTAAAATGCTAAACATAATATTATAATTAATAACACAGATCCACAAAATAAAAAAAGTTGTCTGTATTGGGTGTGCGGCATGTGTTTTCTAATGTAATGTTTTACTGCCCAAATACGAACTAAAGTCAGATTAGCGGGTCAAGTGACAAAAAATTAAAAAAACGACAAAATTTTTGATCTAATGACTCTAAAAATAAAAAGTTGTCTTTACCGCTGAATACAAATCTAGAGTCAAAATCGAGGGTCAAATGCCAAAAAATTGAAAAAAAATTAAAAAACGTTAAAATGTCCGATCTAGATTAATCAAAATCTTATAATTTCTGTTGTTCCCTGGTTCTTTTTACCTTGACTGATTATTGAGTTTTAATAAAATGATCTATTAAGTTTTATGTATAATTCAGCATTAATAAGTAAACATTATTTTCTGTAATTTGAATATCTGAAACTGTTTTGGCAACATACTGCTGGATTCTACAAAAAAAAAAAAAACAATAAATCAGTTAAATGAATACTCAATAGTCATTTAACGCAAAAAGGGTCAGAAAACGACAGAAATGATAAGATTTTGATTATTCTAGATCGGACATTTTAACGTTTTTTAATTTTTTTAAATTTTTTGGCATTTGACCCTCGATTTTGACTCTAGATTTGTATTCAGCGGTAAAGACAACTTTTTTATTTTGTGGACCTGTGAAACTATTAGAGGTTATAAAATTAATTTATATTAAACTTTGAAAATGCCAAAAAAATTTTTTTAATAAATTCAGACGTCTCTTAGGTATGTGTCATTAACTAACAGTTAAAATTAAATATATTAATTATAAATTATTAGCCTAATTTACCCTGGGTGTAAATAATGCTCATTAATATCAACTCTTGTACATAAGAAGTAAAGCACCTAATTGTTTAACATTCAATATTACCAAATCCGTATCAATTTCATGTAATTCAAATTA
>NW_020537324.1:25071966-25100779 GCF_003426905.1 Ctenocephalides felis
GATGTATAACCAGCTACGACCTTGATTCTTACGAGGATGCTAACGGAGATAATAATGGCAATGTTTAAAAATCCATAACAAAAGTTTGTTTTCATTGTTAGTTTTTGGTTCACAAGATCTTAATATTTTTAAGTGTACATTGTTTGATTGTTTTATAATATTTTTTGTTAATTTCAAGTTAGAATCAACCTTTTTTTTATAACCTTTGCCCATCCGATTTTCCCCACCTATAGGTAAAAGAAACCAGGTGACAAATTTAAAAAAACAGCAATCAAAACACATTCCTACAATGGTGGATGAATTAGCTTGGAGTTTTACTAAACATAGTCAGATAGTTGTTTTGTTTGATATGTGCTATTTGTTGTCATACAACTAATTGGTGTTTCACAATATAATTGCTCTAATTCAAAGTGGACCTAGAGCTCCGCTCTACTTATATATGTACAAGGAAAAAAAGATATCTGGTAGGCAATTTCTATGGTTTTGTATAAAAGTTTGCTTTCTTTCCTACGATACGAAGTTTCTTAGAAAAAATCTGAAGAGATTCAGTTTACCTTTTCATTTTAATTGGTGAAGAAATAAAATTTTGAGAACAATAGATGAACGTAGAAGCCGAACGATTGCTCCAGGCTTATCTTGAATAATAAGATGTGCTTCTAGAATAAATGCATGAATTCATAAACCTTCTATATCTCGTTATTTTCAAACATAACGGTTCTAAGAAAAATATTCTCTAGAACGAGTTAAAGGTGCACTTGATATATATAATTAAAATGTGTGCATCCATTAATGGATATACGTGCTTATCGTTCAAGATTCGTAAATGTAATTCAGTAAAAATCATATTTATTATTATCAAAAAAATAATGATTCATACATTTAGTACAAACATTATTTTTATTTTTATAAAATATATAACCAAAACTTATTTGTAACTATTTGTTATTTTTTTAACATTTTCATTGGAAATTTAACTTTTATGGAATATATTTACTTTTTATTGAATAAGTCGATTATTTAGAAATATTGGCAAGTTCATGCAACTTTTCATGAGACTAAATGCCTTAATATAAGACAAAATAAAATAAATGTGAGATAGACTGATAGATATGCATTAGTATACAATAAAACAAGTAAATAAGCAGATGAAAATAGAGGTAGACATAAGAGTGGTAGACAGGTGAATAAGCCGACAGGTAGACAGGTAGACAGGTAGAGAGGTGAACAGGTAAACACGTAGGCAAGCAATCAAGTAAACAGATAGAAAAATAGACTAGTAGACTGAAAAATAGTTGACAGTTAAAACAGCAGACAGAAAAAATCAAATAGAAAAATGTTTGGGTATATTTTTCTACAGGTATTTTTTGATTGTCAGAAGTAAGCTAAATATGTAATTAGTTAAACAAGTAGAAAAATAGAAAGGTGAACAGAAAAGACAGACTAGTTAATAGTAGGTGTAGGCTGGTAGAATGGTGTACAAGTAGGTGAAAAGGTAGCCTTGTAAACAGTTAGAAATACAGACAGATAGACAGGTAGATCATGCACAAATTGTAATGGATATTGATTGAATTTATTATATACAGATATTGGGAAGTTCATGCTACTTGCCTCGAAATAAAATACCACTTAAAACTATTACATTTATAATATTACATTTATATATAGAGATAATATTACATTTATATATAGAGATAATATAAAGATAATATTACATTTATATATAGAGATAATTTGATTATTAAATTTCTTATAAAACATTAATAAAAAATCTTGTGAGTTTTATAGCTCAATAAAATGAATGGCAATCCATTATATTGTCTTTTGGCAAACTTAACTTAAAAAAAATATGTGTGTGGATTTTTAAAAACGATTTTATAAAAAAATCGATTTAAACTTTGACGCAACATTTAGAGGAAAAACCTTGTTGTTAGACTTTTGATTACAAAATATTTTAATTAATATTAAATGGACCTATAACATTCATTAATACTTAGTTTTTACAGGTTTTAAATTTAAAATTTGGATTATTTTATTTAGATAGTAATAGCCAAAAACAAACGATGTCTACCAAAGTCCCAATTGGTTCAGGAAAATCTATTTTAACATTTTTACGTCACATTCATCACGTAAGAGAATTACATACAATATGCATTTCGTACTATTTTTGACACATTGTGTATCGTTGTATACCCCTATGTGTAGTTTGTAATTAATTATGTGCTTCAAAGACTTCCAGAAAATGTCATAGACACAAATACATGTATTTCTAATACAATTATGTAAACAGCATTGGATGGTCGGAATCTATTGTTTTATATTGCTTGTCTGCTGATTCAGCTCGCAAACATTCTATCTTCCAAACAAAACACGAATTTAGTACTAGTTCCATTTTACAACAAAATAGATGCTGGATTTATCAAATTGTAATTATTCATGAAAAAGATTCATTGCTATTGCCTAAAATTGTTCCACAAAAAATCTTCAAATTTCTTACGTTTTTTCTTAAGTTTTAAGTATCAAAGTGAATTTTAAACTGTGAAAGCATAAAGTGAAATGTAAAATTATGTGTGATAAATATTTGCGAAATACCTTGCAATATTTTAAAACTTTTATGATAAAATATTATTAGTTAATAAAGTTTTCACGAAAAGTGTTATATTTATTATAGTCCGTGAGTAAAAAGGTTCTGCACCATTACCTCGAAAACAAGAGAAGTATAATTTTTTTTAATAATTTTATTTTCAAGTAGAAAGCAAAATATTTAACTAGAAGCCATCATCTCAATTCTTACGATTTTGCTATCAGGAGATAAGTGGCGATGTATTAGTATTTAAACAAAAAAATCGTTAGTAGTTTTTTTGATTATGATCTCTTTTATTGTACTTTTGTTATGATACATTAAATATAATTTTCAAGTTATTATTGTATTTTTTCTGAGATGTATTATTGCTTTCGAGTTAGATTGTAGTTGTTTTAGATAACCTCTCTATAAGAGCATACTGTTGGGTCGGGGAAAAAAAAACATTCGTAAATTTTCCTGGTAAAGGCAGAAACTATAAGAAAATAGTAAATTGAGTAAAACAAAAAACCAGATCAAGGTTATATACGATGTTATCTTTGTAATGAATGTGCTCATAAAATTTGTATTTCGCATTAATTAAATATATATATTAATAATAATGTATATAATAATAATAATATATATAATAATAATGTAGCTTTTATTTCGAAAAATCCTTCCTTTAAAACTAAGTAAAAGAATTTTCACCTTGTCTACAGAGTAGGAAGGTACAGATATTAGTTCTATAAAAATAGTAAAAAATATATTTCTATAATTGGGAAGTAACAAAAAATTTTACTAAACATAGTTCGATAGATGTTTTATACGTGTTATGTGTTATGATATGTTATTCATTTGGTTTATGGAAAGTAAAATTACTGAAAGTCAAATTGAACCTTTGTGCCTCGCTCATAAAATATATTAAAAACAATAATCATTCAGTAATTTGTTTATAATTTTCACTAATTTTACTCGAACAAAATCGAAGGACTTGGTATTTAACTGTCTAATTCATTATCCATGCAAATAGGTCATCTAAGTAATAATAAAGTCCACAGTGTTATTATTAATTCACTTAAAGTGAAGACAGTAGATTTTATTATTTCTCTGAAGTTCTAACTTCAACTATAGTACTTATTCAACTATCTCGTCTATATAGAAATTTTCACTACATAATTGTTATGTTTTATTTATATAGCTAATTTAGGATATAGCAAAGTAACTTAGTAGAATAAATTAATTGCTTCATTTCACGCTTTTTAGAAAATTTGATAAATTTCTTCAGAATTGATGTGAATAAATATAAATTTCTTCAGAATTGATGTTGTTAAACATACTTTGAAGTGACTCAAAATAAAGACTCATTGTCAAGACTCGTATCACTCTCATGAAATTAGAACATATATTATTAGACCTTCTTTATTGAATAATATTATTAGACCTTTCTTATTATTTTTTTATTGCATTATTATTAAAAAAATGAGAATTTAGTTTATTAACTTCACGTAGGAAAAATCGAAAATGAAATTTTTGCATATCTTAACGTTTCAGAGGTTTCTGAACATTTTGTATACCTCAGAAAACTGAATGTGTGGGTGTATGTGTGGAGACAATTTTTCGTCGACGATTTTGCGCGTATCAATGAACCGATCTGAACAATTCAAAAACGAATCGATTGCTATTGATAGGAGATGTGCTTATTAGTTTTTGGCAAAGCAGATTCAGCGGCTTCGGAAAAATGGAGTAAAAAATATCAGTTTTTAAGAGAACGGGTCAATCAATTTGAATTATCCAAAAAACATTCGATTCCTAGTGATGGGTAAAAGTGGTGATTAAATTTTGGCGAAGGCAATTTCAGCCATTTCGGAGATACGGATCTAAATGTGCAAAAAATGAAAGTTTTTGAGAGAACTAAGCATCCGATTTGAATGATTTAAAAACTTTCTGCTTGTGTTCACGATTGCTTTTGGGGAAAGAATTTTTTAATATTTTTTTTTTGAATATAGAAAAATATTTCGGATTTTAATTATAATTGCACTTAAATATACATCACTTATATACTTCAAATAAATAATTTTAACTGCAATTCAGTTTATATAATATTTATTGTTAGAAATATTAGACAATGTTCTTTATTTTAAATTCGATTGATTAAATTTTGTTTATTTACTTTTCATAAATTAAGAATAATAAGAGTTACATTATTTATAATAATCTATTTAAAAACATTTGATATTCCTCAAATAATCATTGAAGTACCGGAAGTTCTAGCAATTTGTCTTAAGGCACGATGCCTTATGATAGTTTAATACGACACATATATAAACACATTTATCAATGGCCAATTTATCTAGATTTTTGTAAAACCACAAGCCTTAAAATTCATGAAAATATAAGAGAGATAATAAATTGTAGGACTGGTGTCTAAAATGTATGTTTTTCCTGCATAGCCTCACTCACCTCTAGCATGTTAAATCTTCCCTGGTCGCACATGTTCCGGCACGCAATCTCCGTGCTCATGTACCAACCGTTGAAAGCGGTCGCCGTGAACTGCAAACCGCCGCATTCGAACAACATATTGGAGACGGCGGGCAGGGCGTACCAGCGCAGATCCAATTCTGGAAACCAGGGGTAACTGGAAAACGACAAAATTTTATAAATGATGGATGAATATAACAGAATACTATAGATACATACATTTCAATAATAAGAGAGGAGCGGGGCTTAAAGATCTGCGGGTAAAAAGGTTCTCTACCGATATCTCAAAAACAAGTAAAGTTAGGAATTTTTCTAGGGAAAAGGATATTTAAAGGGCACAACTAGTGTGAAATTTTCAAAAAATCGAATTTCCAATTTTTCCATATTTCGATGGAAATGTGGAAATTTCCATAATTCGAGGTTATACCTTTAAAAACAACATACCAAAATTTTAAATCGATATCTTAAACAGTTTTTGAGTTATAGCCATTTAAAGAGTATATATATATAGTATATAGTATAACGATCATTTAATCTTTAAACGCGTTTTTCTCGAAACAGCATTTTCCGAATTTGCTGCAGCGATTACTCAAAAACAAATGATCACTATCAATTTTTTTTGCATGTTCTTATATATAGTTCTCCGTAAAATGAACTACCGATTTTTTGATCGAATCAAAAATCGAATTTTGGCAGTCCGAAAATGACCAAAATTTTGGGTAAAATTCGACTTTTTTTAAAAAAACGCCGTCATTTTGTCAATTTTTGATTTTTTTTCTTTATCGTAGTTCTTTTTACAGACAATATTATCTAGTTTATTGAGATTTTTTTTAAATTCCATCCACGTAGAAGGCCGGAACTGCAGCAGTGAGGGGCCTTTTTTTCTCGCGCCGTTGGTGATCGACGATAACTTAAAAAATATTTAATTTTTTTCTTTAAAAAATGTATTCTTAAAACATGTATAAATATATTCCTAAAATTTTGAAATGATTGATAAAGTAGTTTTTTTAATATAAATTCGCAAAAATCACTTTTTTTCAGGCGGTTACACTTGTTGTGCCCCTTAACTAACATCTTGGTTCTTACGACGTCGCTATCCGGAGATAAACGACTATGCTTGAAAATCTATAACAAAAGTACTTTCAATCGTAGGTAATTTTTTTGGTTATGAGATTGATGATATCCGAATATAACTTTAGAAAAAACGATATTTAAATGTTTTGTAAAATATATTGCTATTTTTTTTTTTTTTTTTTTGCATACTTTTATTGTCAATCAAAATTAAATACATTTTTTAAGACAATGTGATGTTGGTTTATATTGCTATTTTTAAGTTAGATTTAACAGTTTTTTATATAACGTCTATAAAAGATTACACGTGAATGGAGACTTTTTTACCTCATTCACTTGTAAGCTTTTATAGAAGAAAAACAATTGAAATAAAGAAATTTTAAATAGTAATTCAAAAAGTAAATTAAGTAAAAAAGCAATTTTATGAGATAAACTAAATTAGTAGTGATTTTGCTGATAAATATTTTCTTCGATATCAAGGTTATATTCAATAAAAACTTTAAAAAAAAAATTCACATAAACTTTGTATTACACATTGGTTCAGTGTGTTTAATGTAATTATTATTTTGTAAAATTCCTTTAAAATTAAAAAAAAGTTGGATCTGTTGAATACGTTAGCAAAAAGAAAAATAATAAAGAACATATTTCTATAATTAGGAGTTGACTGGAAATTTTTATTCACATAGTTTGATAGTTGTTTGTTTGATAAATATTATGTGATGTCATGCAATTCATTTAGTTAAGACAGAATAATTATTGAAATGCAAATTGGACCTTTATGCCTTAACTTCCCTTAACATATATAAATTTAAAAATTATATTAAACTTTTTATATGATAAATTTCATATAAAAAATTTAAAACTTTGTATATTATAATAACCTTCATAGTTATTGATAAAAAAGTAAATATTCTGCTAATATCTTTGAGTAATAACTCAAAAAAGAGAATATATTTCATTTGCTTAGAACGTATAATAAAAGATGTTGGGAAAACTTTTGTATCATTTAATAAGGTTATAATAAAATATATCCGAAAACAGAAATATTTAGCATTATCAACATTATGCATATGATTTTGTATATGTACATATTTTTATGTAGTAAAAATATTTTAGCGTTCCATTAAAGTTAACTGAGCTAAAGTAAATAGTATGTTGCATGAATGGATTCAAATAGGTTTTGTATTCTTTATAAAATTATTTTGATTCACAATATTCGAAAATAAAATGATGCCAAACTGTTCGATTGTATATTCAGACAATATATTGAACTGCCATAAATGCATTCAAACGAACCTAAAGCAATAATTTCTGATATCGCTATTATTTCATATAACATCTGTGGTTATGTGGATTAATATATGCTATCAAAACCGACCTATTAAGGACATCAAACGCGAAATGATCGAGATTAGTTATTGCTATTTAAACGCGTATATAAACCATAAAACTATATGTATTTATATAAACGTATTTATGTATCCATTTGAAATACAGATCGAGCATAAAAATTAAAAACAGCAACTTGAAATGTTGAAAATATTTGATTCAAAAAAGTTGACTTACAGGTTTGACTTAGCCTCCAAATTAGAATTCGGAAGATTTAAGATAACTTCCACTACTTTTGATTGTATCGTATGACAGTACAATTCATTTATATCTTTATAATCTATATATCTTTACAGAAAATTAAAATTACTACAATTTCTCAATTAAAATTTTTCTAATATAATATATGTATGTATTTGATTAAATGGCGATCTTTTTATAAACGTATATAGAAAGAAGAATTTTGCAAGTAAAACAGAAACTACATATGCCATTATGAAATATAAACACTGTGACAAAAATGTGTATATGCTATATATTTGATAAGTTTTATATCACTTTCTTTACATTATTATATTATTTTAACAGTAGAATTACAAAGCATAAAATTACATTACAAATTCTGAGAGAAATTAAATCATGAAGGTAAACTTCTGAACTATCTAAACTATCGCAACTAAACTAAAATGATTTATAATTTACATATAGACATCGTAGAAGGCATTTGAGATATTCAGTATGCTATTGATGTAATGAAGATTACTTGATGAGCAGTCTAGACTTCACAAATACTTTCAAAATAATTAAAATTTAAACAACAGAGCAAATATTGCAGTCGAAGTTTTTTGATTGAGAAATTATCATTATAATAAGGAAAAATAAAAAAAGCAGTTTAATAGACTCATATTTGTTAAATGTTTTTTTAACTATTTTATACTATATCTGAAGATTTGTGTTATATTAAAATTTTAGCTTAACTGAATACAAGACATCTGAATAAATATAAAATTTTATTCTGAAGTAAAAAATATATTTAGAGAATAGTAGTAAAATATGGTAGATTTTAGATACTATTTATGTAATTTTATAATATGAGTTATTACTAATTTTGCGAGAAAGCTTCCTTCTCTATCGCACTTTTTACTTAGCAATGCTATGATTGCAGCAATTCATGATAGCAAATATACAATTTATTTGTAAGTAACAATATAATTTTTATTCTCATATTTAAAAAAAACAGAACTTGAAGTCAAACATGCAGTTTTTAGATGACAACCTAATGGTTGATATAGGTATTAAATTTTAGGTAATTAAAATGACTATTATAATAAACACATTATTAAGTACATTTCATTATATCAATATAAAAATGCATAAAGAATTGTACGGTAAATTTTAAATAAGAAAATGGAAATTTTATTCAAATAAAAAATGTTTTTGTTAGTCTTAACTTCAATTCGCACTACAAAGAAGTTTATAAACTAAAAGAACACCATTGCTTATGAGGTTACAAATCGAAACAAGATACGAAAATATCTAGAACACAATGTGAGATTTATTGCTAATATGCGGGCTTGGTTTATGTGGTTACAAATAATACGATAAGGGCGCCAAGATAATTTGTTAACAAAGTAAACATAGAATTTACATCCACTCTAATAATTGCAATATTATGGCATAATTAAATGTTTATCGACTTAATGAATAAAAAAATTAACTAGTTGGTTTGGTATTTAGCCTTGAGGCAAGTTACATGAACTTCCCGATATGTTTAAATAATCGACTTAATTAATAAAAAATAAATTAATTTATGAGTTATTAAAAGTATTTCGAGTGGATTTATTACACATAATTGAAACGAACGAACACTTTGACTCGGAGTATTTTCTAAAAGCAAATTTTATATAATTGAACCAGTTTCAGGACTTTAATGGTTTATTATGTTCAAGACCAAGTACTCTATCATTATACCAAGTAAATAGTATAATTTTAATTTTAACAAATCTTGAAAGATGAATTTTTAAAATCAAACTATTTGTCGTAAGGCCGTAATATTTCAGTAAGTTCTATAAGACCATGATATACATCGCCAAAGAAAGTTTCATAAAAATCGGATTAAATTTTTTTTCAACAGTTAATTACAAGGAAACGGCTCGGTAGATTTTTACCTAAAACTAATCAGTATCATTCCCAACTAATATCTTTCGAACAGTTTTTGAGTTTTTAAAATCGGTTCGGTAGGATGAGCTTAAATGTGGACGAAAAGTTTAACACTTTTTTTCAAATTATAAAGAAATGGCTTGGCAGATCGTCGCACAAAACTGACAAACGATAGTCCTCAGCGAAATACATCAAATGGCTTTTAAATTTCTTAAATCGGTCCAGCCGTTTTGGAGAAAACGTCGATTTACGGCAACAAATCTATTCACACACACACACACACATACACAAACACACACATACTTTTTCCAAATTTGGTCTCATTCGATTAAGAATGGCTTGAAACGTCGAGAAAACATAACATTAGCGAATCGGATTTTTTGATGAAAACATAAACTTCTCCTTCGGGAAGTTAATATATTGATGTAAGCGATTTACCAGTACACCGAGTTGCTCTAAGATCTTACATAGTTACAAGTTATGGCTATTTATTCAATTTTGTAGGAGAGACTGGCTAAATAAAGTATTTCAAAACTACTTCAGTTTTTTTACTTGGTGTTACTGCCCGAATCAAAATAACTCATATATATATATATATATATATATATATATGTGTGTGTGTGTGTGAAAATTTACAAGTTACTAATAATAACTTGATACTTAACTATATTGTAACAGTAAATTTAAGGCTGTAAAATGCAAAAGTAGCACTTACGATTTTAAAATGATACCTCTTACTTGAACTAACATCAGTACATACTTGCATGATGTCCATAAAATAAAAGATAAAAGTAAACATTTTACTTTAATAGAGCCGCCATAAAAATGCACCACAGTTGGTTCTGTAAATATTTCTTTTTCCTTCAGCATTTGTTACCGTAGTGTTTGTGGAAACTGGACGCCTGGGGACATATTAACAAACTTCTCTTGGAAGTAATTTTCTGAATAAGCACAAAACTACTTCTGAAAAGTCTACTTCGTCTGACTTTTAATTTAATTTAAATTCTTGGCACGGAAAAATGCATATAGCAGTAATGAAGATAAAAATTGGACTACATAAAACTGAGAACAACATAATGTATCATTTCAGCTTATTTCAGAAAGCGTAATTTATTTTCATACCAGATTGTAAAAATAGCCTTGCAACTATTAACAAAGTGAAAAGTTTCTTTACAATTTTCTACAACAAGGAATGATTTTGGAATAACGAATAAAACTATATGCAATATAATTAATAATTCAGAGGTTTTCGTAAAACTTAGAATCGCAGATTAAACAAAAACTAGTAAACCTAAAACACTGATAATATAATGTAATATATAGAATGCTTTTTGTTAAATGCTTTTAAGAACTATTTCAAACTGAAACTGTATCTACCCATATGTTTATCTAATTTTATGTGCCACATTTTTTCTGCTCCAAAACAAAGATAATTCTAATAAATACATTCTAATAAATACATTACATTTAATAAGGTCTGTAAGATATTCGTGATTTACTAGAATAATAAGAATTTTAATTGTTAGTTTAAACAAATTATGAATGAAGTGAAACATCTTGTTGGTAACTTAAAATCGATTGAAATAATTTAATATAAAAAACAGCATTTATTACATAAAATGCTAATCAAAACATTACGATTATTAGCACAGTTCCACAAAACAAAAAAAGTTGTCTGTTCCACAAAACAAAAAAAAAATGTTGTGCGGCATATGTTTTCCAATGTAATTTTAACCGCTGAATATGAATCTAAAGCCAAAATTGAGGATCAAGTGGCAAAAATTAAGACAATAAAAAAAAACGTCAAAATCTCTGATCTAGCAATTCTTTTGCATAATAATCAAAATCTTATTATTTCTGTCGTTTTCTGCATCTTTTATCTATGACTATTGAGCTTCAATTAAATGATCTATTAAGTATTTTGTGTAATTCACCAGCAAGTTGCAAACACATTTTCTCCCCATTACCCCTGGTAATCTGCAACCATGTATGCAATTTGAATATTTGAAAATGTGTACATACAACATACTGGTAAAATCTATAAAAAAACTAATAAATCATTTAAATGAATACTCAATAGTCATTTAACATAGAAAGGGCCAGGAAACGTCAAAAATTATATGATTTTAAATATCATGCAAAAGAATTACTAGATCGGATTTTTTGTCGTTTTTAATCTTTTTTCAATTTTTTGACATTTGACCCCCAATTTTGATTTTAGATTCGTGTTCAGCGGTAAAAACTACATTAAAAAATATATTCCAAACTTCCAATACAGACACATTTTTTATTTTGTGGACCAGTGTAATTATTAGGAGTTAATAAAAATAGCTTTTGTTAAAGTTTGAAAATGCCAAAAGAATTTTTTTTATTAAATTTATAAGACTACTAGGTATGCGTCAATAACTAAAAGTTAAAATTTAATATATAAGCTAATAAATTATTAGCATGTTTTACCCTTCGTGTAAATAAAGCTCAATTAAAATCAACTCTTGTACGTAATAAGTAAAGCACATAATTGTTGAATGCTATTTCTAAATCATCATTTAATTCCAATTATTAATCCAACAAAATAAAATAAAAGTAGTAGTCTCACCTGGGATGCGTTAACGGAACTTGTAATATCAATTCCTCAGGTATATCAAAATAATCAGGATCATGTCCACCAGCACTCAGAACTAAGGGCAAAATATCCCACCGAGTACCATGTCCTCGCCATCCCAATCTGGTGCACAGCTCCGTAAACTCCAAATTCATAGGATCGCCTGAAGAATGAATTTAAGACGTAATTATATTCCACAAATTAATTTATTTTGATAATTACAACATTATTAAGTCTATACCTAAGATGGTGTCCCCAGGGCCTCGATAAGCTGCATAGCTGATTAGTTGCGCGTTCCATATGCGGAAGTCTCGCTGCGCCCCGTTGCGCTGCGGAAATATTGTAATCGCTGATCTGGAATCAAGATAGGGCTCATCAAATTATGTCAAGAAAACATTATGATATTGAAGGATAACAAGCTAATCACATAAGCCAATTATGATAATTTGCACATTTTTCTTTCAATATAAATCTAACTAGTGGTTTATGGCATCGGCCTTAATTGCTGAAACTTTCCGTATAAAAAATTTATATTTTTAAAAAAGATTCAATTTTTTTTAGAACTTTGAAAAAATAATTTGGAATTTTTTTTCAAAGCAATTGCGATACGTTTCTTGCAGAAATATGGAAGCGCTTGAGCGCCGCGCCGCAGTGTAACGGATAAACATTGATACGAAACGCCTAGAAAAGTAAGCAAAATTTGTTCTTATTATTAAAACAATTATCTGAAAAAAAAAGATGAATATGCCTAATGATCATATTTGTCCGCCAAATGTCGTTGTTGTCAACTGTTTTTATTGGATTACCGAAACCGCTAAACCTGCCTTACCAAAAGTGTTACCAGTTCTTCATTTCATCAATACAAATAAATATGTTTTTAAATCATTCAAAGCGGACGCTCGGTTCTCTCAAAAATTGAATTACCATTTTTGGCACTTTTTGCTCCTTATTAATAGTGATCGAATGTTTTTTGAATCATCCAAATTTGTTGATCCCTATTCTCAAAATCGTCGGCGAAAAATTGTATCCGCACATAAAACATACACACACACATACATTCATTTTTTCTAAGGTATGCCAAAATGTGAAGATATGCAAAAAAATTCATTTTCGATTTTTGGCCCATTACTATAACTTACGCTACAGGAAGCAAAAAAATTGATACGTGGTATATAAAAATTAGTAAATTTTTATTTATTTATAGGCAAAAAGTATAATAATCGGTATAAATTTATGTATAAATCGGTATATATTTATGTATAAATTTTTGGTGTTTATTAGCTATTGTTTTTTTAAATCTTTTTATATTTTTCACAACCATCCCTCGGATGTGAACGGTTGTGACACCCGCCCTTTTCTTTTAAAATTTGATTTTATGACTAATGTATCGTATTTGAGAACAATATTTCAGTATTTAATCATATACTAATATTGTATGTGTTAGATTTGATTGATTACAGATTTGTATTAAGATGTAATTATTAATAAAAAATGATTTTGCCAAGTTTTGTAGTTAGTGCAAATATATAATCAAGTAATTTTAAAATATTATTACTCGTAATCAAGTTGGAAATATAATCGCTTTGTAAAGAGAAAATGCTGATAGCAATATGAAACTCAATTATCTTCTTTGTTATCGTTCATACTAACATATTTATCATAATATTATTTAGTTTATATAAAAGCTGCGGTATGATAGCGTTTTTATATCAGATCAGTATATTTTGTTAAAACATAAACTCATTTATTTGCTAATTAAAAGAAAACGGCTTGGCCGATCGGCTCGCAACACTGAACAACGTGAGTCCTTATCGAATTTCATCAAATAGATTTGAAATTGGCGCTGCTATTTTTAAAAAATCATCAAAAAAACGTCAAATTTTGGCTCATATGAACAAATTTTGGCTCATAAATACAAACACACACACACACACATATATATATATATATATATATTAATTGTAAAACGTGAATTGATGGAAAAAATGTATTATGTATTGACAAATAATTTCCGAAAAAATAAAATTCAAATAATTGTGATCTAGCAAATTCTAGGCGACTCTTGGTTATTATATTATTGTTGATCAATTAAAACAGTATAGTAATATATTTAGTAAGAGTATATCATTACCGTTATTGTATGATTACATGCAGTAGATGAGACTGGGTACGGTTGAGCCAGGGTACGGTAGTAACTGTCGTCATAACAGCTAAATTATACTAGTTTTGAATTAGAATCCAAAGGGAGAAAGATAAAGAATGATTAAAACAATTAAATTGTGTACAGTTATATTATTTTTTTGTTATTTTGCTTTAAGATGAGCATTGGTAATTATTTACCGGCATTAGTTTTTGCCTAAATAATTTAGCTAGTCAGTCATAATAATGATTGTTTTCAAAAGAGTGCATTGGGTACGGTTGTGACATGTATTTCTTGTACATTTCGGGTAAAGATTAAACAGATAAAAAAGATTAAAACAGACAAAAAAAAATTCTAACTTAACTGAGACAAAATACAAACGGGAAAAAAAGAAAAATTGAAAATTATAGAAAAAAAATTTACGAAAAATTGAAGAATTGTTTGTTTCATTAAAAAAATATTATGTTATATTTTATTCATAAGCTTTGTTTAAATGTTTTTATGCTTTGTAAAATGGTTTTATGTTTTGTTAACAATAAAAAACGTTATAAATTATTTATATATATTATTTTTAACCTATTTTTATGCCTGTCACTACTGACGCCAACCGCTGTCACAACCGTCCCTCGGATGTGGACGATTGTGCCACAAGCCCATTTTATATGATTCGATTTTATGACTAATATATCGTATTTAAAGACAGTATTTAGTATCTCCATGTAGACACTGTTCGAATTACCATTTAATTGATTTTTCATCCAGTTACTGGTCAACAGGTGGCACAACCGTACCCAGGCTTTCTTACAATATTTTAAACGAAGAGTAATTAAGAATTTCAGTTTTACAACAATCATGCCGCAGTTGTTCTAATATTAGAAATTTTAATTAAAAAAATTAAAACGTTTTATGCTATCTAAATAATATTAAAAACAATTGTTTCTCCATAAAGTTTTATATCATTATGGGAATATATGGCTATTGTCCATTATAAAAAAACTTTACGATATAAAAAACAAAATAAGAATGATTGAAACTGCAAACCTGTGTTATAAAAAACTCCAATAATCCTTTATATACCATCTTCACGTATTATAGCGCTCAGAAAATAATAGAGAAAACAATGTTTACACGATTTTATTATAGTTTCAGTTGCTCCCAAGAGTCTGATATGAACGATTCGGTCGTAAAAGTTCGATAATATCTTCGAGAACGTGATTTTAAAGATTGATTGAAATAGTCTCTGGAATATTTCTAAAGGTAGCAACAGAAAAGATTATTCTGAATTCTACTGCATTTGAAATTGTAGTATGTACGTATGGAAAAATTCATAATAGCATAAAGGCCAGGTGCATTACAAATCCCATTGGTGATTCTTTTGTTAGATATCAAGCTGCATATAATGTTTTTACAACAGAATCCGAGTCGTTCGGAAGCTGTTTAATGTTTGCCGAGGGAATTCTGTCGGAGCACTCTTAACAGGCGTTCTCGGTTTTATTGAAGCAATTACATGCTGGACTTGGCTATATGTTGCTGTTGGAGATTTTTCTTGGATAATTTAATATACTTACTCCTTTTTTCTTGATTACGTACAAACAAAGTAGGTACTTATATTTGTAATGCTTCTATGTATGTATCTTGCATATAAATAATTTCATGTAGGATAAATGCAATTAACTACAATTAATTTCACTTAAAATAATATAAATCGCAAATTATCTAAAATATGTTATAAAATTTAATTAACAATTTTATAAAATTTATATGTTTGTAAAAATCTGCCACATTTTCGTGAAATTCATCGACTCAAACGATGCCAGAAACTTTGTCCAATGAGTATTGAGCAGGTTCACTTTGGGGAGTATGAAGATAAGTGTTAAAATGTGATTTAGATTAAAAAAGATAGTAGTGGAGTATTTTTTTTAGGTGGAAATACTGAAATATTGTTCATAAATACGATGGATTGATTAATCATAAATCAAATCATATAAGAAAACAGCGAGTGTCTCAAACGCCCGGCTCAAAAGTAGTTAAAAAATAGCAGATTTAAAGTAACCCAACATAAATCTTACTTTTGACTCTTCAAATGCTCTCTTTAAGTTTCCCTATTAAAATAAGCAAAACAAACTCAAATCAAATCTCAAAACTCAAAACAAATCAGATCTTTAATAAAAAATTACCAATAAATAAAAAAATCCATACAAGTAAATAAGAGTTTAAAATAGAAAATGAATTCTGAAATTTATATTTATTTAAAGCAATTATTTCGAGAAAATTTCTTACAATTAGAGATTTGTTGAGTAACATAAAAGATTTCTTTTTCAAACAAAATGAAAAATGTCTCAAGAACGATGTATAATTGGATCAAATTTCTCAAGCAAATGATTAGTTTTCAATGTATTCAAATGATGTCATCTATCGAAATATCTAAATATCCGAAACCCTCTAAAAATAACAAACAAATTCGAATTGGAAAGTGCAATTTCTGTAAAGTATTCAAAAAGTAAAATCAATGAATAAAAGAGTCAAATTTTAATTACACTCCTGCTCTTTTAAATTTTTTTAAATTTTATTTTCATTCTGCAATCTATAAAAATAATTATATTTAGCAGAGAATGCTGACAAGTTGTTTACAATTGATTGTTTACAAATTAGTAGATATGCCCAGTGGCCTTATGAAACGTTTTGCTATTTTAGTTTCTAGAAGTATTTAATTGTAGGGAACTAGTAAAAAAAAATTAAAATGAACTTTTTTTGAAAACTAAAATATTTTTATATACTTAGTCATAGATTGCAAATTCCAACTTGCAATGAATATCATCAACAAAATTTTTCACAAACCGTAGTTTTACTTTTGCGCTGCACGTGCAAGTATTTAAATAAGCCATATTGCTTTGAATAATGTACCCATAAAGATTTTAGAATCTGTTCACATGCATGCAATATTCCAACTGGCATGCTTAGTTAAAGTATGCTAAAAGTTCCACTTTTTTTAAATACAGTTGCAGTAAGGCTGGAATAAGTGAATAAATGTAAAACTTTTTGCTGAGTAAGGCGAGGAAATATCTATCAAAAACAATAGTTTCGCAAAACTATTGTTATAATATTAAAATGTTTTTTACAATATTAAAATGTATCTTACCTCGTTAAAAACAATTCACATTTAAGCATTGACTACATTACATAACATAAAATTAATTATATCCTATAAATATAAATTATATAAATTATTTCGTTTACGATATATTTCAAGTGTACCAAATTGTAAAATTAATTCTGTTAATAGCCCGTATAACATAACTTTAATTACTAGTTTAAAATATTTTATATCAACAATTATTAATTATTGTACTATAATTTGGATGAAATTAAAAACGTTACATTAAATTTACTGTTAATATAATTATAAAACCGTTTTCAAAAGTAAAATTAATAAGTATAAATTAAACAAGTTCAAGAAGAGCATGTTACATTTTATTATTGAAAACTCTTCATGATCGTAGTTGAAACAAAAAAAATGGAATAAAATAAGACTTTGTTGAATGAAAATTTAATGGAAAACAAAAATGAGAATGGAGGCTTTCTAATAAACGGTTTTTATCTTCTCGTAGGGTAAGTTATTGTAATCGTCCAAAAATCGAATTTGAAAATTTTTGCATTTCTCGACGTTTTTAAGATTTCTGAACATTTTGCATACCTCAGAACAAATGGATGTGTGTGTGTATGTATATATGGATACAAGTTTTCAGTCATGTTTTCGGACGCACGGATCTACCGATTTGAATGGTTCAAAAAAACATTCGATTCCTATTGACAGGAAAATGTGCTGATTAGTTGTTGTTGGCAAGGCCAAGACAGCAGTTACAATGATGAAGAGCAAAGAGCGTAGAAAATATAAATCGAGTTTTGAGAGAACGGAGCATCCGATTTGAATGATCTAAAAACATTCATTTTGTAATGATTGGGAGAAGGGATGATGAGTTTTTAGCAAAGGCAGGCCCAGCCATTTCGAAGATACAGAGTTAAATGTCAAGTTTTTGAGCAAACTAAGCGTCCGATTTAAATGATTCAAAGAACTTTCTGCTTGTTTTAACAAAATAATTGATTTTTGTATTTTTTTTGTATATCGAAAATAATTCAGATTTTAAGTTTGATTCTGACTAAAGTTCTAATATATTATACTTTAAACAAATAATTTCAACTTTGCAATTCAGTTTATATTATTCTTATAAATATTAGACAATGTTACAGTATTTATTATAATAGTCTATTTGAAAACATTTAATATTCCTCGAACATTTCTTTACGGTACGAGAAGTTCCAGCAATTGCCTTAAGGCACAATGTCATACACCCCACTAGTTTATGTTTAAAAGATATATATATATATATATATATATATATATATATACATATATATATAATATATATATATACATCTATATATATTATATATATATAATACATATATATATATTATATATATATATATATATTAATTTACTCTTTGGTCAAGATCAATCATAAAACTGCATTTATCACGATCATTTATTTAAAACTTATGATTTACTTTGCACTTATCTGCTAATTATGTAAAAACTGCTCGACCGATCGTCTCGCAAATCTAATCAAGGTGCGTCTTTATCAAGGTTAGAAATTAGTAAGCCGTTTCTGAAAAAACTTTAACAAAAGATCAAGTTTTGACTTATACATTCCAATTCCAAAATTGGTGCGAAAGGATAACTTGAGCTGGTTAGAAGACATATAAATATAATTAGCTCGAAGAAAAGGCTCTATGAAGTTTATAAGTTCATAAAATAAAATTTAAAGAAAATATTGTGACAATATAAAATAAGTCGATATAAATTTTCTTAACTTTTGATAAAGATAGATTATATTAAAATAATCAATCAAAAGCTACCATGTAAATTTTTTGCAAGTACCTACGTTTAAATGATTCATTTAAAATCACCTAAAGCGATTTTCCACTCACATAGAATTACAAAATCTATCACTTCTCATATAGTTTATAACTAAATGAGTAAACTATCTTAGTCTTAATTGAAAATCACTTCTACGCCCCACATACGACGCGCATTAATGAGCATATCTCTCGATAAACTTTGCAACATCGTGCAAACAAGCAACATATGCTATCGTGATCTGAAAACAGGGAATGTCGAAGGGTTCACAAAATTACCTCCACTATATTAGTGGCATGAATACTACCAGGAATTGTTAATTGAACCATATATACAATATACTGTTTACCACTCTGCATAAATTTGGCAATTTGCTTCAGTAGTCAGAATAATCAGAAATTAAATTCTGCACATCAGAGATCATACAATGTTAAATAATAAAATTATTACAAGATAACTGATATTATATATTGAGCATATCTCGATAAACTTTGCAACATCGTGCAAACAAGCAACATATGCTATCGTGATCTGAAAACAGGGTATTGTCGAAGGGTTCACAAAATTACCCACCACCTCCCTATATTAGTGGCATGATTACTACCAGGAATTGTTAAATGAACCATATTACAATATAACTGTTTACCACTCTGCATAATTTGGCAATGTGCTTCAGTAGTCAGAATAATCAGAAAATTAAATTCTGCACATCAGAGATCATACAATGTTAAATAATAAAATTATTACAAGATAACTGAATATTATATATATACTCGTTATATATATATATATATATATATATATATACTTCATTGTTCCTGATATTTCCTTTATTAGTGCTATATTTGATATGGTTGCACAAAGCTTCAAACATTCCACTTGTAGTCGTGACATACCGGCAGTCGAATACCTGTTAAATACCAGAGGTAAATTATGGACAATCAACGCCATATATATATATATATATATATATAAATTTATGTTTAAAATCGAATATATTTAAAATATTTCAGTAAGTAATCAATGCAAATATAAATAAAATTTTAGAGTCGAACAAGGTTCGAAAACCAAATTATTACTCTTATAAAAGTAACATGCGTTAATAAATATTTATTTTAGAATACTGAGAATGAAAAAAAAAAAACTATTCTAAACTTCATATTATGATAATTATCTAACCAACAGAGCATTTTACATTAAAAAAACTCAAATTGCAATTAAATTAATGAAAAAATTATTTATCTCAATTTGATTTCATTTCCATTCCGAATGTCTTATAAAATAATTAATATAGAATTTGTATATCATTATGCGAAAATTATGATCTGCTATCTTTGGTAAAATAAAAAATAATAATATTAATTTTATAATGCATATAATACAATTCTATCATTAATTCTATCATTTGCAATAGATATCTCGCAAAACAAGTTTTATTATACACAACTTTGTTAATTTAAATTCAAAGCTCATTTTATATGTACGTATGCACAGCCTGAACTTCTGTGGTAGACGGAAGGAATCGCAAATTGGACTCCCAAAATAGAAAAGGTTTATTTGTCTTAACGGAGATGAATTTTCCATATTAGGTTATATTTAATTTATCCTAACTTTATTAGATCAATTTAATATTAAAAATTATGTGGTTAGTTTGCACGTAGCATAGTAATTTAAATCTAACAAACTATATTCAATTAATTGCATCCTATGTAATAAGACTAATTTATAAACTGGAATACTTTACAGATAACTAGTTGTATACTAAATATTGCAGATTGGCACAAAAATACTACTTTTAAAGAAAAAAAATTAAATACAAAAACAATATCAATGAAAAACATCACCTTGAGTTATATCTCCGAAGTTAGTAGATTTTGTTCTCTAGAATTTTCTTTATCAGTGATGGCAAATTCGGTTAATATTTATTTCAACATTCAAAAGTATCCATCAATTAAAAAAAAGAAAACTGAAAACCCAATAAAACACAGCTTCAAAAATTTAACGATCCACCCTAAATATTGACCTGACTAAGTAAGCAGCATGGCAATTTAATTGGTAAAAAATGAGTAAATACAGATGGTTCCAAGTCAATTTCTTTTGGTGAATTGTAAGCTTCATTATATGCATATTGCGAACAAGGTACAGTGCAATTTAATTTAAATCAACTGTTCCTCTGTCCTCTGTTATTGATGAAAACAGGCTTAACTTCATCAACAAATAATTGACTTCAATAAGGACATGTGGTACGTTTCGCCATTCGCGCAATGTTTGAATTGGTGATTGGTTTTGATTTACGTTTCAATTAGGATTATCTATAGCGAATATCAACTTATTTGTCTATCAACTCAACACCAGATGTGGCTGACTGCATAAATGATCAAGTGCATAATATTAAGAAAAACAATCCGAACGCAATTTGCATACTAATATTGCACTTTGATTATGATTGAACACTTGCGTACAAAATCTGCATGCTATATATTAATTAATCATAAGTATGCAAATATATGGATGTTGTTATATAAACGCAAAATTAGCGCAAAATTGCATGTTATTTAGTTGTAGAATCTTAGATGATGTAAAATATGTTTTGAACATGTGAGTGTGATATGATAATACTTGAATGTAATTTATCTTTTGGTTTCACATGACATTCTGGTAGAATTTTGTTTTTTTTTTTCTATATTATTAGCTGATACATTTTCAAGAATACATTTCAACATCAAACAGAAATTCCCAGAATATGTATATCCAATACTCTTTAAGAACCAATTTCTAATAATTAAAGTTCTGTCCTAAAACAACATGATCATTTATTGATTATATTGTTTCATTTGTAAAAGATTTGAGATCAGGTTCTTCACGCTTTTTCTTAATTAACGATAAGGATCATTATGGTCTTTATACTGAGGCTTTGGAATGATATGAGGACACATATAGCGCATATAAGACATAAGTATTTTAATCGTGTTATTAAAATGTTTATTGCCTTTTTTATATCCATTAAAATAATATATTTTGTAAATAAATAATGTTTCTCAAATACCTAAATACTTAAACAAATCTATTTAAATTTCTAAATCAAAATATACACAAAACTACACTATTTACTTAAAAAATGCAAATCATATAAATATTTTAACACACATAATAATAAATTCAATAAATTAAACACAATAATTATTTTTTAAAATATTTCATATCGCGGTAACATTAAACGCATTGTAAGTTATTGGACTAAAACAATAGCATAAAAAGAGTGCGCGTAAGGATCACACGCGATTGAAGTAAAACTTTAATATTGTATGAGTAGGCAATTAATAAAAATAAAAAAACATCATATTTGAAATTTAAAAATCATTTATTATAATCACATAACATCAAAAAACAGTTAAAAATAAAACAACACGATAGATTATTGCTATCATATTTCATATATGATTGATAGGTTTGTGATAACTAAAATGAGAGACATAAATTTTGCTTTGTAAACTATGTACATTTCTGGAGAAAACAGCATCAATAGTCGAGCCATATCTTGTGGTTGAATCAAATGGAGAATTATTCATCGTTAAATTAAATTTATTATTTAAAAAATCAATTAATGGTTGAGATTCTTCTGAACGAAAATTGACATTAAAATCTCCAGCAAGAATTAATGGTATCTCGTTGTGTGATTAGTGTTTAAAAGTTTTGCACCCTCATTAGAAAAATGAAGTAACTGCTGATGTTCAATTCAAATAATATTAATATGTTTTTATTGGGAAAATTTAAAGGACGACTATAATCAATGTTTGATTCTGTGTGTTCACACAGCGGTCAACTGCAATATTACCTACTTGTGTAATTTCATTAGGAATATCCAGTAATATCGTTTGCGCAAGAAACTGCAAAGGAGTCGCATTATGAAGAGTATCTGAACATGAATGATAGACATTAGACCTACAACACCATCTGCTCTTGATTTTGATCGTTTGTATTGAGTAACGCAGTAATAGTTCTGAATATTAATTCGTTCATTATTAATCCAAGTTTCCGAAAATAACAAAAACGTACAACGTTGTAGCACTTTATCCTTGCAGATCAGGCAAATGAGCTCGTAAACTTTGGCAGTTAAAGGAAAGCAATGAAATGCCGTTCAAACTTATTATCTCACTCAATTTTTCTTCTTGTGTTATTAATCTACAAGTTGAAAGTCTTTGGAATTCAGTTTTTATAAGTCCATTAATCTGCTGGCCGTTTTCTTTCATAATAAAATTTTTTGTCGTTGTTTTTAGAAATGATGAACAAATCCATTAATGCTGGTAACTCGTGATAATGCAACATATAGAAGCTGCTGATTATGTGTTTTAATTGTATTCATATACAATTTTTATCAAAAGTACCACCCTTGTGATTTGTGTATTGTGAGTGCACAAGCAGACACTAAGGAAAATGATTTCTTTTGACAAATATGATTTTTATTTCTATTCATTGGAATAGATGAAGATTTCCTAAAATCGGCACAGCTGTCCTACTGATATTAGAGTTTTGAATATGATGTGCAGCTTTCTTCTTATTTTGTTACCTATCTTACCAGGAATTCAACCCATAAACGTAGAAGTTCATCATTATCGCCACGTTCTATGTACACTAATTTTCCTACACAACCATTAGCTAAGCCATCACTTACATCAATATTAGTTGTTATTATGTAAAATTTATTCAGAACTAAAATTATTTCATACGGCAAACCCCCGGTATCAATAACCGATTTTTGTGAAACTGTTGACGAATGTATGATTGTTGATATGTCGCATGGCAACCTACACAAATATCCGTGGCAGTAGATATTATTTTGTCTTCAACGAGATTCATATAAATTTATTATATTCCATGACACATTTATTCTCTAAGAAAGCCTTATTCCATGAGGACATAATACAGCAACCTCTTCTTTTGTAAAAAAACGTGATTCAATTAATGCAAGTTCATATAGGGTTTAGCGCTCGACTTACGCATGACATGACGGAGTGGATACTCGCGACATCAGCGCTTACGGCGTCGTAGTGTTCAACTTCACGTTGGCGTTTTCGTTGCATTTGTACGGATTTACACCCGTGTAGCCTAAAGAAACTTTTACACACCCATTCGCGCCTAAGAAGTTTTACTTCAAAACTTTATGTGACGAAAGAATTTTATTGTATTGTATTATCTTACCAGTTTTAACTAAGTTTATTCTTTCATCATTATCATTTCTTTATAATATATTAATAAATAATAAATGCATATCATTAAAGCAAATGATAAAAATAAACATCACAAACTGACAATGAGAAAAATCGATATACGGTGGAGCGTTCTTGTACTTTTGCACATAAGATTAATGGGAGTGTGAAAATCAAGTAAATATTCAGAAAAAGAATGTATAACAGAAATTATACATTATAGAAATAAATAATAATAATAGTCTTATCTTGATTATTTTTCATTCATTTTTAAACATCTTCAAATATTTAAAAAATAGTATAATTATAATGTAATTTTCTTGAACATCATTTTAAATAAATACAATTTTTAAAAAATACAAAAATAAATATTTTTTTGCTTGAAAAAGATAAGAAAAGTCTGAAATATGTATTATTTTTGCTAGCATTACATGGCATTAGTTTATATTTGTTATATAACACATTTGATGTTGCAAGTTTACTACAAATATGGAACTAAAAGTCATGTAATAGTCTGACATAACATATTTTAGTAATAATTCTGCATTTCCCATGAATATCACAGCAAATACAAGCACGTAGCAAATACACATTCCGAAAAATCTTTCAACGATTCCCATTCAAATACCGATTTTTATTATTACGGTTATTCTCCATCACCTCAATTCACATGCAATACTATGGCTTTGGAATAACATTACCGGTAACAACAAAATGATCCTTTTCTGTCTTAGATCATGAAAATCCAAGGATCAAAGTCAAAAGAAAAAACTCAGCAAGCTTAGTGTTCTTAGTAAAACGATCGAGTTAGGTTAATGGCCAAAGTGAAAGCACGAATTCTACATAAAATCATTATATCGGTTTTCTCTGCCAGTAATCCGGTACATCGGCATGGATCGACCACAATTGCATAACGTCAAACGGTAATTGTCAGGTTAACATTCAGCCAAAAGGGTTTTAACAAGATTATCTTATAGGGTGGTTTTTCGTGACTAAATGTAGTCGTTAGAAGATATTTTCTTGATAAATTGAGAAAATTGACGAGGAGATTAATTCTAAAAGCGTGTCAGATGATTATGCAATATGGATAAAAATGTAATAATGAACTTGTGAGAAAAGATTAGTATAGAACGACTAACATCATGAATTTAATTCACATCATATTTTGTTTTCAATTAAATCATCCTGAAGAACAATAAATTAACATCATCTTCTTTAAAATCATAAGCAAAAAGTAGTTTCAATTCTAAAATTAACAAAACATAAAATATTTAATATCAAGAATATATATTTTTTTCAAATTTTTGCATCGCAAATTTATAAGCAAAAAAATGTAGTTCTACTACTTCTAAAATAAACAATGACAAAATTGTTGCATTGCTTCAGAAAAAAGACTGTTGGTATTTTTATAATAGTCCTCAAGGATGTCCATTAACAAATGGAGATTGTAGTTTTAAAACATAAGTAAAATATTTTTATACTACATGGGTAATTTGAAGAAAAAATATATTTTTTAAAAAGTTTTAGTATCGTGTTGGAGGTTAATGCTTTTAACACTGATTCGTATTGATTTAGTACTAATTTAGTTAGATTCACAAATAGAAATTCATAGAAAAAAGCACTGATAGTAAATCTATAATGAATATATTTAAGTTTTAAGTTGCTAACTCTATTAATGTAAGCAATCATTTGCAATAAAATCTTTACATAAATTATGTTAAAAAAGTTTGGCAATGAAAACTATACTAAAAGTTTCAAAGAACATATACTTTGTAGGCCTTCATATCTGTTTTGCTCATATAAGAAATATTTGATATAAATATCACAAAAAAAGTTTCAAATTAATTTCTTGATATAATGTTTACCTAATATTTATAAATAATTTTTTTTTAGTAACAATCCGATCAAAAAACTTCTATAACTCCATGTAATAGAGTACATACAATATTTTTCGATAATTTTGAAATCTTTTATGCTTTAAATATATTAGTACTTTTATTATAAAATAAAAAAACTCTATAAAATATTGTATTTTTTAGAATTATATCTAATCTAGCCAAAAAGCATGTTTGTGCTGATTGTTGAAATCCAAATATTATATGAAACACAATAAAATAAAATTATTTTATATAAACTAAAAATTGAGAACTATAAAAAATGATAATAATAATATTGCAAAACGATCATGATATAGAAATGATAATTAGATAAGAATATCGTGTGAATATCTTCTTCAAATTGATAAGCAATGAATATATAATAAAAATATATTAATGTAATAAAATAGTGGTCTATGGCATCGTGCCCTAAACAAATTGCTGAAACTTCCAGTACAAACCAAAAAAATTAATTTATTTAGAAAAGATTATTTTTTTACTTTTAACTTAAATTTTGAAAATATTGACATTAAAAAAATTTTTTTTTAATATTTAGATACATTTTGGAAATTTTGAACATTTTTTTCAAAGCAATCGCGTTGCTTTAGCTGCATAGAGACGATATATGGAAGCGCGTAAGCGCCGCGTCGCAGTCTAACGGACAAACATTTTACGGACCCATAGAAATACAAACAAAATTTATACTCATTTTTAAAAATCTCTCTATAAAATATCTGATAATTTGATGTGCATATGTCTAATGTTAATTTCTGACCATTAAATGGTATTTTTTCACTCGATCTCTGAAAACCGCTAAACCTGCTTTCCCAAAATTTAATCAGTTCTATATTTTCTATTTTTTATGAACATTTAGAAGCCTCTGAAACGCAAAGAGCTATAAGTTTTGCGATTACTCTAACTACTTACTCTACGGGAAGGGAATAATATAGAACATTTATTTATCATTATAGAAATTATAGAATTCATAGTTTTTTTAGACTAAACGTTATCGAAACAAATTAAAAAACATAATAATAAATACTATGATCGCGTAGATATCTTCAATCAGTAGGTTGAACACATTTATTCTTCGTCATATCACAGTCCAGAACAATGAAATTCAACAATGGTAACACGAGAAAATGGTATCTCCTCGAAGCGAGCTGTTGTGCCCGGAGCGTGTATGACGGACGTGCACACAGAACTTACGGCAAGTAACGGCAACGGGCCGTTCTCGTCCGTTATCTACAATGCATCCCGCACAATGCAATAAAGGATCGCACGCCACGTGAACGCCATATCAAATCGACGCACCTTGATGGTATTGTAACAATATTGGGGGTGAGGAACTAACATAAAACATTGTCGATTATAATTATTTCATGTTTTATACTTGGTATTTTGTGGCTATCGTAATCGAAACAAATCGATGTTCCATTTCTTTGATTGAAAAATATATGTGTATTTGTTTTCCAAGGATTTTCAGAATCCTTGCAATAAATCATCATGAGATATTTTACAACATACATACAATAGTTGGGAAGACAAGGCCTAAAAGTCCGCTGGTAATAAACCACTATCAATATCTTAAGAACAAGAAGAGTTAAGAATTTTTTCAACAGCAACGAAAATAGAGAAAGAATATGTATAACCAGCCATCTTGATTCCTACGACGTTGCTATCGAGGGATTAACGGCAATGTTTGAAAACCATAACAAAAGTATTTTATTTTGTTGTTAGTTTTTTTTTGTTATGACCATTGTTGCTTAGATCACGAGACCTTAATGTAATTGGTAAACATATGTTAATGTTGTATTATTGATTTTAAGTTAGATTCACAAGTTTTCTTTATATGGCCTCTTTTACAGAGGTGGTGTAAGAAGCACCAACTGAACCTTTACTTGGAAAAGGCGTGAACAATAAAAATTAAAAAATAATAAAGTAAATTAACTTAAAAAAGCAGTTTTACAAGAAATAAATAGAATGAAAGTTTATTTCAACTTTGCTGCTAAATATTTTTATCTAAATACCAAATTAGGGCTATATACAAAATTACCTCTGCAAAACATATATGTATTCATGAAATTTATATTTCGAATTGGTTGATTAATGTAGCTAGTATTTCGTTAAATTTTTTCAAAATTGTAAATAATACATTGGACCTGCTTATCCCTTATGGGACTAAGTGACAAATTTTTCAAAAACAGCAATTTATGCATTGATGAGGAAATTAGCTGATAGTTTTACTGAGCATAGTCAGATAGTTGTTTGTTTGATATGTATATTTTTGTGATATAATTGGTTTAGTTTTCACAATATAATTGCTCGAATTCAAATTGCATGTGTATTTTATTTTCTTGATCGGTAGAACTAATGAATATAATCCTAGCAATAAATCACGGAATATTTTACAAAATACAATCAAAAGTAGGAAAGAGCAAGGCTTAAAAGTCCGCATGTATATATCATCA
>NW_020537324.1:25100879-25163787 GCF_003426905.1 Ctenocephalides felis
TAAAATTCTTTTAAAATTGCAAATAGTGCTTTGGATCTGTTTGTTTCCTGGCCATCTCATTTTACCCCGCCTATAGGTTAAAAACAACCAAGTGAAATTTTTTTGCCAATTAGCAAAAAAAAACACATTTCACAATGATGTTACACTAGGAGTTTCACTGAACATGGTCCGATATTTGTTTGTTCGATATGTGTTATTTGTTGTGATATTGGTTTGGTTTTTTTTTGACAATATAATTGCTCGAAGACAAAATGCAAGCTTTGTACCCCACCTTACTATGTGGTGAGGATTACTATGATTAATTTGATATAAGCGGACTGTAAATTATAAATATTCCATTACCATAAGATATGTGAATAAAACCACTATTTAGTTTATGATATATTGATCTTTACTCTACAACCTTCTTTTCTCATTACATTTGCTAGTTCCCATTTTATACTCATATCATTGTATCCCCTACCCCGAAGGGTCCCGGGTTAAATAGAAAAAGCCTTGGTCAAATCTTGACCACTATGCATTATTATTACTACTATGGTTATTAAATATTGATATATTATATAACTAGTTATATTTGACTAAGAGGTTGGTCTTTATATCTGAAT
This sequence comes from Ctenocephalides felis, assembly GCF_003426905.1. NCBI lineage: Eukaryota > Metazoa > Arthropoda > Insecta > Siphonaptera > Pulicidae > Ctenocephalides > Ctenocephalides felis. Next base: position 25,101,485 of record NW_020537324.1, read on the forward strand.
TTAGGAAGATTTATTAGAGCATTATTAAATAGTTTCATAGCCCTCTTCATACGTTCTTACCCGGATTTTGTTTATTGCTCGTAAAACGTTCAAGCTGCTAGATAATCCGAAATCTAACACATGCCAGTCATGTTACAAATGAACACATTATTTTCAATTTTGAATTTTTGCCAATGATATATAAAATGAAAAGTAACATAAAATGATAATTAATGAAACAATCTACCGGAGAAATTTGCCATTAAATAGTTTTTGCTCGAATCGAAGTATGATTATTATTTTAATAAAATTGAAACAGGATTGCCAGAGTTATATTCACTATCAAAATACATATTTCCGGAATTGATTCTTTACTTTTATTATTTTGGTATATTGTTTCTGGATTTATTTGAACAGAGATTAGAATGTAAGTCATATAAGCAGTTGTAATGTTTGACTTAACTATACTTTGCTTTCCACAAGGCAACCCAATGGTTGACTTATCTCTATTTGTTGACTTTATTACTATTTCTGCAATACTGATAATTTTTTTTTATTAATGCAGCAATCTATACTGTCAAGTAAAAACCGATATTCATAATTCTTGACATCAGGCTGTCCGAAGTAGGTATTGAAAATTTTGACTGAAAAAATATAGTTTTCATCATTAATCCACGCGGACGTCATTTCGTATGCATAAACTGTAAACTATAGTATGAAACAAATATTTGAAATATTCATTTGCTTTTGTTTTATTTCAAATGCAATTCAAATTATGAAGTATAATAATGACAAAAAGAGTATAATTTCATAATGCATCATATTTAATTTCCTTCAAGTCGTAAAAACAAGTGATGCTTGTTTTAATATTAGTTGAGTTGTGCCAGAAATAAAAACTATACTCCGTAATTTACTATCTCCATATAATGTTATTATTAATTTTCCATTCTATACATGCATATTAAACTTTTATTATCCATAAAAATTTAGTTGTAATAAAATTTTATAAAAGTTTATTATTTAAAGAGTTAGTTTTAATATTATATATTTTATGAGTATCTACTACAAACATTTTATGTAATATAAAATGAACTAGTCCACAAGTTTACTTGACTACCTGCCTACCTGTGCGCCTATCAATATAGCACCATATCTATCTGTCTAACTGTCTAACTGTCTAACTCTTTATCTTATTACCTCTCAACATAATTTTATATCTTACTGTTCATCTGTTTACCTGTTTACCTGTAAATCTACATAATCATCTATCCACCAGTTTACCTGTCCACCATTAGAGTTTTATAATTATTTGTTAAAATATTAATAAATTTTAATTAAAGTTGATTGGCTGTTCTAATATTATTTTAAACAATAGCTTTACGACGTTTTCAATGTGGTCAAAGAATTGCTTTGAAAATTACATTCTCAAATTACAAAACAAACGTTAAGTAGGTTGTCTCGTAGAGAGTGATTTATTACATCGGCTACGATGTTAAATATTGCACGAACAGGTAAACTATCTTAAAACTAGTTTAAAAACTACCCAAGGTAAAGAAATTGCTGTTTGAAAATTATAAGAAATTAGAAATGTTAATTAGAATTTAAGTAGCTGCACTGAATCAGCAAAAACAAAAAAGCTAGCTTTGGTAAAAGACTATTTCATATAAATACGCCACGTGTGAGTATTTTTTCAATATATAATATGATTTACTATTTTGCTTGTTTTTAGTTTTATTTCGCAGTGCAATTCATTTCGAGATTGATCAAAAAACTCCATTATTCTATAACTTTTGCAATATTTCCGTATGACAACACATGAAAGCTCATGTCTCGAAGTGTGAAACCAAATAATCCAAATCGAAATGTGTGATTTTATACTTAATCCTTTTAGTGAAAGATTATTTTATTTATTTCTGCTCTGTGTTTACACATATACATATATTTATTTTATAAGCTTTTTCAGTTCAAATCAATTTTCTTGGGAGTATTTTTAGTAGTATTTGCGTTGTTCTTTCATTCAGGGAATCATAAATATATTTGTCAGCTTAATGAGAGTCAATATTTTGAAGGAAATAAAATTTAAGTCTAATATTTTATTTGAAGTATTTTATCTTATTTTGAACTTGATTTTAGTATTGTGGAATCTATTCTATAACTTATTTAGAATGTATATTTTGATTGAAATGTGATAAAAAATTAATAAAATTAGACTTATAATACAATAGTAAGGATGACAATGCAATATATTTTTTGTAGTTAAATATAAGAATCGGGGTATTCATGATGCTGTAGTACGGTTTTTGGTCTTGCAACCAAACAGTACAGAGTTCAAATCCTTCATTTGTACAACCTAATATCAAGCAGTAATGATATTCGTTCTCACTTAAAAATATACATAAATGATTACAAATAAACACAACCATATAGGTAAGCCATCTAATAATGCTAGGTAGTAAAAATAACATCACAACATATCAAAGAGCTATGAGAGTTTATCTAATTGCTATTTAAAAAATAATATTAATAAAATAAATTTGTACTATTTTTAGAGTACTTTCTAGATACAAGTTCATCTATTCTAACGTAAAACTTCTTTAAAATATTCCAGAAGTGAAAGGTTTTTATTTTGGGAATTAATTTGAGATTGAAAAAAAAAATTGAGCAATTATGTTATGAAAATCAAATCAATTATATTACAACAAATTACACATATCAACCAAACAACTATCTGACTATGTTCAGTAAAACTCAGATCTAATCTATGATTGTAAAAATAAGTTTTTTTTCTGTTTTAAAAAATTTGTCACCTAACTTTTTGTACCCCATAGTCCAGTAATTTAAGCTTAAATTAGATAAGACATTTGGAGTTCGAGATACCCAGCTGTAAGACTGTAAATACTTGTATATTGACACCCTAGAGTTGTCTCAAAACCTACATATGGTAATTACACTCTACCTATACCAGCTCACTATCTCGAATTTTCAGGTGAACTTACTATAATGACTGGACTATCATGAAAAGAAAAGGCCAAGGACATCTGGGTGAAAATGGACAGCTTTTGTGCAAATAGGTTCAATGTCTTTTTTTCAAATTTAATGGATTTTACGAAATATTAGCTACATTATTCAACCAATGCAGAATATAAATTTCATGGGCACATTTTTTACATAGATATCACTGTACACAACCTTGATCTAGTATTGCATCAGAAATAATCATCAGCATGATTAGAATATGCATTTATTTAACTCATCTCTTGTAAAATTGATTTTGTTAACTTTTTTACTGTTCTATCTAATATTTTTCATTGTTTACAACTTTTCTAGGATAATGGTTCAGTTGGATATTTTAACCTCACCCACATATAAGCTTTTATAGAGGTTATATGAAAAAACATTTAAAATCTACTCAAAACGTAACCTTAAAAGTTATATTAAGGTTTGGTAAACTAAATAACAGTGCTCACAACTAAAAAAAAACAACTAAAGCAAATACTTATGTTATGGAGTTTTAAACATCGCCGTTTGTTTCTAAACAATCTATCTATCAAATTATTGATTATATACACACTAAAAAAATTAAAATAACATAGAAAGATATCTTACACTAAAATACAAAAATTAAAGGCTATACGAAATTGGAATTAAAATCGTAGATAAGCAACATTGTAAAATTCTTTTTATATCTTTTAAATCATCTAAAATAACTAAAGGTAGTAGCCAATCATGGAAAATGTGTATTTAAAGTTTCTTTGCTCCATTGGTTCGGTAGTACTACCTAGTATTTTCTTCGTCTTGTCGTTATCTCCTGCGCTCGGCATCAGGTGCAATATGTAAGGAAAGGTGTTTGTTAAGGAGAACCGCCCCATAAAATAACAAAGCCCGAGACATTCTGGAGCATTTTATTAGTGTTCAACATTGTATTCAATTTTATTCCTGTATGTTCAAGTATTTATATCCACGCTAGAGTGGATGCATATGCAAATATGTGAATCGCATCGTTAACAAGCTGACAGAAAATATTGCGAATATCAAAAAGTTGTTTTAAAATTATTTTGCCAGGAAAATATTCAATTTGAATATAAATATTCAACTTGGAGTCGGTACACATTGGCTTTGAGAGTGTATATGATATTATTTTTAGTATGATATTCAAAAATAAAGTAGGCGCGTAATCTGAATTCAAAAACATGTTTATGACAAAAGTTTATGCATTGTTCTTCTGTTGTGCATAATTATAAAAATCGTAAAAAATGCAGAATTATGTGAAACGTAGTGCAGCATAATTAACTTATAAAAAGAGAATAATAATTTTCCTCCGGATTAATAATTTGTGACTGACAAGTCTTTGATCAAACTTGAGTGGTTTCGTTTTTATTTGGAATTAATTGTTTCATTTTTTACCGATCGTTTTTTCGTAAATAATTTTTATGAAATTTTTTTGACGATCCTTATAGATCATACTAAAATATTACGTTACGTCTCTACAAGTCATTTAATTTTAGAAATTTATCAAAGTTTGAAAAAATGAGCCGTATTTTTTTATGTTGGTTAAAATTGGACTATTCATCGATGTTTTCTCAAAAACGGATAAGCCGATTTCAAAAAACTTAGAGCCATTCGATGAGATTTGATAAGTATTTGCGTTGGTTAGCTTTTTAATATGATCGGCTGAACCGATTCTTTCTAATTAACAGAAGAGTGAAATTTTTTATCCACGTTTCAGCTAAAAATCATGAATCGATTTTAAAAAGTTTTTCGAAAGATATTATTTAGGAATCATGCTGGTTAGTTTTGAACAAAGGCCAGGTCGTTTCTTCGTTCGTAATTGATTCTTACAAAAAATATCGAAGATTTTAATAAATCTTTGTTTGGAAGTTCAATTATAAAAATTAATTAAAATTTGGATTGTTCGGCTGCGCTATTAGAAAATTCTCTGTGTATTAGGCGTGTTCGTGTTTCAGTAATGTGTAATAAAAAACTTTGTTCAAAATTGAATAATTTGCAATTGTTTCTCACAGCATAAGTAGCCCTACAGCAGGTACTATTCAAAAATATCTTTTTTGTTGAATTTTATAATACTCTTAATTTGAGTGTATTTTTCAAAAATTTTGTTTTTTTTAATTAATTTGAATATATTATTAGTTATATTTGAATTAAAAATATTACGCCTGGTGTTTCAACTAAAATTTCATTTTATATAGAGAAGCTATAATTTACGAAGAACTTATAATATAATAATAATTAATATCCAGTGGTGTTGTCGAGCCGGAACGCGCCGGAACGTCGTTCCGGCAAATCATTTTTGGGGCGGAACGCGTTCCGGAAAAAAAGATATAAAAAAATCGCTACATACAGAAAATAATTTAATAAGTATATTTTATGAATTATTATTCAACTAATTTTTATTAAATGTTCTTATTATTGTAATAAACGTCGTTCCAGCAAATCATTTTCAGGCGGAACGCGTTCCGGCAAGAAAAAATATAAAAAAATCGCTACATACAGAAAATGATTTAATAAGTAAATTTTATACGTTATTATTCAACTAATTTTTATTAAATGTTATTATTGTAATAAACATACATACATGTGCACAAAATGAGTTTTTGTAATAATTTTTGTTTCTTTCCTTTTCGAACGGAACCGGAAAAAACATGAAAACTTGTTTTAGAACCGGTTTTTAAATTTTAGCGTTCCGGCAAAAAATATTAGCACAACACCACTGGTTTTATCAAAGTCGTTTTTAATTTAGTAACAAATTGAGGTGTATGAACTGAAATATTAATTACAATACAGTAGTGTATTTCAAATTTCACATATGTTACTTTAAGACCGAAAAGTGTCTGACACCCTAATATTGCGGATATAAGTTGGACTTGTTTCGGACATAGCGGGCGTTAATCGAATAAAATAAATAATTTAAGACATTCATATAATGGAAATTGATTGAAGCGAAAAAGCAATTCTATAAATACAAAAGCATAAGAACTCTTTTGCTTTTAATTAAATTTAAAAAAAATAATATTTTAATAATTCGATGAATTTTTTGCCATCTAAGGCAAAAATATAAGCCGTTCGATCGCTTGTAAATTTTTACAATCCAAGATCTATTGGTAATTTTTTTAATCATTGTTTTATTGACATTTATTTAGTGGTAAATTAGTTGACAATTTATAGCAAAAGAGTTACCCTGATATTTCAATAGACTTATCGTCTCAATTTCGGCCTACAATTTGAGATTTGTATGCATATTCATAAAAACTTTGATCTTTTGAAAATCTGATGAAGGTTCTGTGGAATTGATGATCACTCGATTATTTTGATAGATTAAAAAATTGTACTCCTAGACTAGTAATTCCCAACGTGGGGCGCACGCCCCACAGAAAAATCCATTTTTAAATTCAGAGGGGGGAGGCAAATTAAAAAATTACACGACTTTAACCCACTTGCTTTGGGTGATTTGAATATAATTTGTAAATACTGTTAAAAATTCGATAAACATATTATGATCAATTTTTCCATATATATTTCCATAGCTTAGGTAAATACGGATCCCTTTTTAGGTCTAATGCAAACTTTCTCAATATTACGGATTATAGAAAAATTCCAAATTCTGTATATATTAGTCTGTATATTTATAAATTGCCATCCCTTCCAGATAGCGGTATAATAATTTTTATATTATATTTTTAAATTTAGAATTTTTAGAATTCAGTAAGTTGCGAGACTAAGAACACCTTAAGGGGGTATTCTACTGTAGAAGCATGAATTTTGGCCGGTTTTTGAAGCGTTGTATAAAGGAAACAAATAATATTTTTACTATCGATTTAAAAAAAAATAGAATTCACAAAGTTATGAGCAGTCAAAGTGGGGGCTCAAAAAAAAGAGGGCGTCCTGGGGTGCATGGTGCATGGATCACCTCCTGGTGATCCGAAACATAAAAAATAGATGGATTCTTAATTATTATAGATGCCGCTATCGTATGAATCTGGATAAGTTAAAAAAATTTTTTTTGTTTGAATGGCGACAGTTTGAAAAAAAAATTTTTTTTCATTTTTTTTTAACAATTCCGAATTTTCTAAAAATACTAAATGAAAAGTTATAGTTTTGGGAAAGGTCCATGCGATAAAGCGATGTATAGAGAAGATCCTCTCCAAATTTGAAGTAAATCGGTTCAGAACTCGAGATATCCTTACCGCCAGCTCGAAAAAAGTAGTTCCGAGAAAAACGCGTTCAAAGTTTTGAGACTCGGTCGGACCCAAACCGAGGCCACGTCACTTAAACGGATATAACTCAGGAAATAATAGTGATTTTGAAAAATTCTTTTAATGACATATTTCTGAATAAATAAACTTTGAAAATATGAAAAAAAATTTTTTTCGATTTTTTCAAAATTCTACAGTAGAATACCCCCTTAAGAAATTCAGCCCGCACAAGTTACTCAAGCATTTAATAAAATTTATAGTTCTATGTCTATTGTCGCATAGTGCACACAATCGTTTAAAAAAGCAAGTAATTAATTTTTTATGAAGTGTTAACGGTAAAGGCAGCAGTAAGGTGTAATCGACGCCTTAACGGATATTTTAGATATTTAATATCGAGATAAAATTTCTTATAGAAAAAATAATATTTATAAATTAAATCTTATATAAATTCGCATTTCTTATACGCTAACACCTACATCATAGGTTCTATTCGTGTATTTCTATAGCCTTACGTATGCCTATACGTTGCATTCTAGACTACATGCCTTACATCTATATACCATGCGCTATATTTCATCACATACTCTCAAATCTCTACATTGTACACCGAATACACCTAACCTATATCTACTATATATCCTATTACCTATATTTTTTACACGCTACATTAACCCTACCAAGAATCGAACCCGGGTCCGCCGCGTGGAACGCGACGACCTTAACCACTACACCACCGTAACGTTACAATCAACCGTCTTATTTTGCGTGTCGTCGCGCCACCTCAGTATTAATTATCTAATTAATTAGAAAATGATTCGCGGAAACAACAGTGCGTCCCATATTATATTATTAATGGGAGTACCCGATAGAGTAGTGGCTAAGGTGCGCGACTTCCACGCGGAGGTCCCGGGTTCAATTCCCGGTATAGACAATAGATAATATATATAAAAGGTGGAGATAATACATAGGGCGTAAGGTAATCCTATATAATATAGGTGAATATATAAATTAGACAGTAGTATTTAGAAGAAGTAAAAGGTATGTAGGTATATAATAAGTTAATGACGGTATAGATATCTCACGGTATGATAGATAATAATAGATATCTATATATGATATACAATAATATAGTATAGTATGATAGGTAATAGGTTATCTATCATATTATTAATAGAATATATAAATTAGACAGTAGTATTTATAAGAAGTAAAAGATATGTAGGGTATATAATAAGTTAATGACGGTATAGGTATCTCACGGTATGATAGATAATAGATATCTATATATGATATACAATAATATAGTATAGTATGATAGGTAATAGGTTATCTATCATATTATTAATAGAATATATAAATTAGACAGTAGTATTTATAAGAAGTAAAAGCTATGTAGGGTATATAATAAGTTAATGACGGTATAGGTATCTCACGGTATGATAGATAATAGATATCTATATATGATATACAATAATATATAATAGTATAGTATGATAGGTAATAGGTTATCTATCATATTATTAAGATAAGTCTTATAAAGTATTGTAATAAATCTTGAGTACGTTTATATCATAACCAGAATAAATATGATTAATGTCATTGAAGAATATAAATTATGTACTCAATGATTCCCTCATACTTGTACAATTTAATGTATAGACTAGCTGTATATAATAGATATTATATACAGATAATAGATAATTATATAATAAGTCAAAATATTACATTTGTGAGTTCTTATCGAAATTTATCAAATTTTTTTAACCGGTTTATGAACCGGATTTTAAATTTTAGCGTTCCGGCAAAAAAAATATTAGCACAACACCACTGTTAATATCGCATGTCTTGGAACATTATTATAAGTCGATTATTTATACATGTCCGATAAATCATGCAACTTGCCTTAGGGAAAAATAGCACAACTAGTTTTGTTAAATAGGTACTTTGCAAAATTTCTTATTTTGTCCTACATAAGAATCTTTTAATCTTTTAATTTTCGTATAGTCAAGGATTATGTATTTTTTTAAAATAATTTGTTATGTCATTTTCAAATTAAAAATATCGCGCCTAAAGATTAACATAACATATTATTCTGACAAAATATTAATATATTTTCATTATGTAAAGAACTCAAGATTTTATGAAATATTAATGCTGCTTGTCTTGGAACCTATTACATATAAGCTAGATTTATGGTTTGTTTATTAATGGTATTAAATGCATTACGAGCATCACCTTACAATGTAATATTATGTCAAGATCATCTGAATATTAAAGATAAATAAAGTAATCTAATTTATTTTTAAAAATAAAATGTGAAATGTTCTTAACAGTTTTTCAAACAATTTGTTGTACACACTAATCAACGGAACATGATATAATATGTACAGGTATATTCACTTAGATATTCAATTACCTCTGACCTCTTAAATGAGACCAGCATTTCCAAAGACTTGAAGTGACAAATATAACAGAATACTATACAATGATTCAGTCCAAAAGCGTCATGCTAAAGATAGGCACCCGTATCTATTATTCTGGACAATTACATTCCCATTGCGAGATGATTATCATCCCTGGGCCAAGACTTGTCTTTCATCAGCCAAAACATTCTGTTCTATCTGATGCGCCGCGGAGTTCGCGGTGCGCTCATTTCTCTACTCGCTACAGAAGTTTTTCACGCTTCAAGGAAATAATAAGAGAGCTGGGGTTAAATTTAGAGTATGATGTTAGAATTTTAAATTTTAGCTCCATTCAGTGGGAAATACCTTATTTGGATTTTTTTTGAGCAGCAATCAGAACTTCAGGGTTCTACGAGTTGTTCTAATGAATTTCTAAAAACTACGTCGGTTCTTACCCAAACAGTTGCCATATCTTCACACGATCTATTTTTACCACTGTGTGCCAATTTTCTTTATAAACAATTATTTTATTAATTTATCAGTAAGCTGGGAGAAATGTAAATTAAATAGTAATTTGTACATTTGTTTATGTGGAAATACTGAAATATTGCCTTTAAATATGATGGCTAGTCACAAAATCAAATCATACACCCAAGAAACGGATGTGATAGACATAAAAATATTTCTAAAAAAAATGGTCCATAACGACATTTTGTCATTTAAACAAAGTAATAAATATAGGGGGAAGTCCCCTAGTGGCCACCTAAGGTTATTTATAAATAAATCAAAAAATATTTTACGAAATGTTTATTAAATTATGATTTATGTTAGATAACAAAGTTAGGAATCAAACAAAATTAAAAAAAACCGCAATCTTTGCTAAAAAATAATTAATACTATCAATAAAACTTTGGTGTCAAAAAATATGATTTGGAATAGTGGCATCTAGTATCGGACATTTCAAAATAACCTGCATTGATCACATTTGTAGCCATCTCCACACTCTGGAATGTCTGTACATGTGTCTTTGATGAATATTCTTACATATTGCAAAAAGGTCACTATTCATCTATAACAATCAAGTACAATTTTTATTTTTGCATACCACTCAAATGTAAATGCATAAATATGTTAGAATTACTTCCATTGGTACTTAGGTGACGCCGTGATTTTGTGCCTAAAACAGGAAAGAGTGGCTCTCGCCGTGGCCGTGTGCATCACAGGCGAGGTTTCGCGCGTGATTTTGTTCCTGTGTGCCACCAGTGCCCCTTTCACTTGTATTTTGAAATGAAAAAATTTATACTTGCTAAAATAATACGTGTAGAGTGTCCGGTACTTGGCGCCGTCATTACGGGACTTTTCCCTAATAGAACAATATATAACAAAGCATAATTTTTTAAACAAGAAATTTATGTGAGTATAGTATTAGGTTTTGTTTTATTTTATTGAATTTTTCATCACATTTCTCTTTTGTATTTTGTCTTCTTTAAGTTATATTTTTATTTATCTGTTTAAGCAATTTCAGGTAATTTTATCCAAAAAGGACAAGAAATACATGTCACGACATGTACATGTCACATGATACAAAACTAATTAACTACTGATGTTCAACTTCCCTCAAAATAATAAACAAAGTGATCTATCTGCATACATGTAACAGTTATTAATAAAAATAATTGAAAAAATACTTTTTTATGCTCTTTAAAAGCATTTCGATTCAATGCAGTAACGAAAACTTGTTCGAACGAGCATACTTCATCTTTCTCCTTTTGGACCCTATCTCAAAATCAGTATAGTTTAACTGTTGTGACGACTGTCACTACCGTAACCTGGTACAACCGCACCCAATCTCCCCTATTAATTATTGTATGTTATTGTATTAAGTATTGTATATTAAACCAAAATCACTGTTTGACTGTTTATAGTTTCTCTCTTATATTTTTTGAGTAAGATTCTAGACAGGTTTTAAATAGTTCTACTAGCTGACAATGTTCAAAAATTGGTACTCAGACTTAACAGAGTTTGAATAAATTTTTCTAATATTTTGCAACAATTTTTGTGCAAGTAAAATGAGATTTTTTATGTTAAATTTAGAACAATAATGCGGATATTTTGAGATTTATTTTATATTTGACTCAATATGTGATAATTTGGTTACAAATGTAAGATGTGAATAAAACTGATTATTGTTCCAACGTATATATTATATCATAAGAATGATATAGTTTTATCTAAATTTTACTATCATTTATATTATGTTTATATTTTTTTATATATAATAAATGGTGTAGAACTGCGCACAAATGGTGTTGTTTTGCAATTAACATTTCTTATAATCATTTTTCATTTGTATATTTTTACTCAAATGGAATTTTTGACAAGCCTTCATACTAACAGTTATCTCGGAAAACGGAGGCGTCGAGGTGCTACGAATGCGCAAATGATAATAATTTATGTTACACAGAAATTTCAAACCAATTTGGGATCTATTCTTCGTTGGAATTTATTAACACAAAAGATATACTTTTAGGAAAATGTCGAAGAATATTTTTTCTGATGACAAACGGGCGTCATGAAAAGATACTGGAAAATTACAAATTTGTCATACATATTTAAAATCATATATATATATATATATATATATATATATATTTATATACATGTGTGTGTTGGTGCATGAATATATGCAAACAAATCATCTGGTGTAGCAGTAGTTCTACATAATAATTGAACAATCTCATTGATTGCAATAACTATATTTGTACCTGAAATTGCTTACTAAAGTATCTATCTACTGCATGTTAATCGGCTTTACTCTATTATAGAATAAATTATTTCACAATTATGATCACGAATTCAATATTTACATCCAAAATGCAAATGTTTAATTTTTTTTTATAAATGCGAAAACTTATGATTGTAGCCTGACAAAATAACAGCACTAAATTTAATATGAGATGCAATGGATAATTAATTTTAAATCCATATAAACGTCATCATCAACATAAAAACAATTCTTCAAACAATGCAATTTCTTCAAAAAACTCAAAACTAGTGGTGTCTGGCATCGTGCCTTAAGACAAATTGCTGGAACTTCCCGTACCGTAACAAAATGTTACACACATACACACATCCATTTTTCCTGAGGAAAGCCAAAATGTTCAGAAACCTTCAAAACATGGATAAATTCAAAAATTTTCATTTTCGATTTTCAGCTAATAAATAGTTTGATAAATATTTAGAAAATTTTTTGAGACTTTTGAAATACAGTAAAAATATAATATCAAAATAGATATTATATTTTACGTGTTTAATAGATGTTATATGTTTCCCTTCACCTAGTAGTTTTTACATGAATATGCTCGAGCTTTGTAGCAAACACATTTTTATAAAAACGAGTTATTGCTTCCTAAGTTTCCATAAAAATAATACGTATTATTTTTTTTATAAACAATATTGTTATTAATTGATTGTGATTTTTCAATATATGTATATGTATTTGGTGTTAGACAAGACAACACATTCCTATACAATATAATGGAGCATTTGTTCGATGTAAAAAGTTACCGATTAAGCTGTAAGTACTCTGTATATATTTTTGTACTTTCAGCATAATTGTTCATTAATTTAATAAATAATTATTATGATTTAAACAAACTTCTGTAAACAATCATATTTTTTGTTGATGCAGTGAATTTCTTTCCTTATTCTTATTCTATTTTTTTTAAACATAAGAATCATTTTAAAAAACGCTAGTAAAATAAAACTAAATGTGTCAATGATACTTTTTTTTTAATCCTATACAATATAATGAAGCATTTGTTCGATGCAAAAAGTTACAAATTAAGCTGTAAGTACTCTGTATATATTTTTGTACTTTCAGCATAATTGTTCATTAATTTAATAAATAATTATTTATAAACTTGATTTAAATAAACTTCTGTATACAATCATATTTTTTGTTGATCCAGTGGATTTCTTTCCTTATTCTTATTCTATTTTTTTTAAACATAAGAATCATTTTAAAAAACGCTAGTAAGAAAAAACTAGATGTGTCAATGATACACTTTTTTTAATAATTTGGCTCCTGGATCACAATCGTGCAATCATGATCTACGTTTTCAAAAAATAATTTACGGTAAAATATCAAATAAATATATATCCTATATATATATATTTATATATATATATATATATATATTTGTGTATATTTAGGGTGTGATCATTAACAGCAATCAAATATTCTCTAAACACAGGAATTCTTAGTGTGCATGAAATTAGCTTACGATTAAATTACACATATTTTCTTGTAATTAATAAGTATTATCAGGTTCAGCAAAATTAGCATATAAATGAAACGTGCAATACGAATATTAAATAGATATTTTATTAGGCGTGATCAGCCGCGTTAATAAAGGTAAATTTTATAAATTTTGAAGCTTTTATCTCTAGTATAACCTACCTGAGCATTCTATAATCAATAATAATATAGTCAATGAGTATGTTATACTTACGTGCACGTATAATATAATACTGTTATGATTAAATTACATAAGATTGAAGATTCTTCTAATATAATATAAGTAAATTTTTTTCTTAATTTGCACCTATTCCATCATAAATAAATATCAGCGAATTTTTTTTATTGTACTTTTAAAAAAATCGAAATCGAATGTCAATCCATTTCGAGCGTCCCGGTATGACAGGTAAATTATAAATAAAAATAATTATCTCACGTTTATATAATATCTTTAATTTAAAAAGTCTTTCATTATACCTGGCGATGTACGCAATCTTAACCAAACTCAGTTCCAACTATTTTGTTAAATACGTTTCTTGGTTATTCAAGCAAAAATTCATTTTCCAAAGCATTAACCATTTTGCACAATGAGGAACATTTAAGTTGCTTTGCACTATTACTATCCATACATACACCTGAGCAGATTCAACATGTCGAAATAAATCTTTAAAACGTATTACATTCACAAAATTTATTTCCAAGTAAAATGGTCCGAAGAACCTTACAGGTAACAGATGTTATATTTCTTAAGAATTATAATGATGAATCAATTAGGAGAACACCTGTTGGATGCTGTTGATTTTTTTTCTTTATTTGCATATATATGCAACCTCAAATCAATTTTGTTGTTCAAAAATATATAGAAAATTCACAATTGTTTTATATCAAATATAAATAATTTTTTTGATAATAGTTTGCTATTGATAATCATTTGTGCATCTGTAATTAGGAGAAAAAATTCAAATATTATAGTAGTAAACAATAATAGTATTTAATTAAATTTTAACAACGTACTATATTAAGTGCTGAATACAGCTAACATCATCAATTATATAAAACTTTGCAAAATTTGACAAGATTGTTGTTTTGCTGTAATTTTAGTTTAATTTTTCAAAATAAATATATATTTCTATTTCAAAAATATGATTGTTTACAATATTGAAATTGAAATTTTAGATATATTTTTATATATTTTGTATGTTTTATCGATTAGAAACAGTGAAATTAGGACTCAAAATTTATGAAAGTCTTGATAATATATTTCTTAACATAATTTGTTCTTTTTTTCTTTAATAATTAGATGGATTCCTGTTTTGTTATCTACTAAAAATCTTTTACCATCTAAAATACATATTATTTCTTATTGACCGTAGAAACTTCGAAACAAAATCTAGATATTTCTTCTCTTGAAAGTTATTAAATATTTTAGCTTTTATGATATCGTAACATTTATAGTTGCCTATGGTTTATTATTTCTGCAAATTTATTAGAACTAAATTCAACTATTTTTTAATTTGATATAAATTTTATTACGCTATTTTACAATATACATATATAATTTTTGACGTAAAATATACGCGTTTAGATATAGGGTAATGCCAACATAATACTAGGTAAACAATTTCGCAGGTTTTAATATATGTAATAGGTTTTTTTTTTTCTATTATTTTTTAGGGTTTTATGAGTTGCTGTGATGTATTTTCTACTACTTAGTAGATAAGCCTATGATTATTATTCCTTTTTGTAATGAATCATTTTATTATACATACTGGGAAAGTGTGATATATTGCAGCAATGTATCAAAAGATTATTATCACTTAAAAATATACCTATTGGGGTCTAGAAAAAAGGCATTACATTTATGCCTCAAATAAAAAATCACTAGACCAAGGTCATCAGTAATCAAGTTTTTTATTAATTTTATTTTTATTTATTTTATTTATTTAAATATATAGCCCACAGATTTCTCCAAGAGGACTCAAAAATACAATTATTTGACATAATGAATAACAATTAAAATATATACAAAATTATAATATATAGTTAGTAACATAAAATGCTAAGATAAAATTTCATATAATGCTGAATGTAACAATAATATTTATAAACAGAAAATAATGAGATATTTGAAAGAAAATAAAAAGATTAACTTGTGCAGATGGAGATTATTTGATTAGGTGAAGTGTTGTGAATGTCTATTTCATTATTAATTAAGTTAAAGTTAGAGGACATTAGTAAAATTGGCGAATTTAAAGAGAATTAGATTTAGGGGTAGGATAATTGAAAAATAATTGTGAACGCGAAGATAGCCTTGGAACATTAAAGGATAGTTGATTGAGAATAAGAGGACATCTATAGAATTATTGCAAAGCTTAAATAAGAACATAATTGTACAGATAAATCGACGTGAGGCAAGGGAAGGAATACCAAATTCTTTTAGTAAAGTGTTGTGGTCAAAGCCACGTTCAGGTAAATTTTATATGTTTTTATAATAAAGGTATTTCAGAAATTTTCGCTGAACCTTCTCTATCGCATCAGAGTTGTTGATATGATGAGGATACCAAATAATCGAACCGTATTCTAATTTTGAACGTACAATAGAATAGTACATGCAAAGAAGTGCATTGGTAGACTTAAATTGTTTACAATTTCTTAGTATCAAACCTAAAGATTGATGTGCTCTATTGCAAATATCAGTAACATGATCTGTGAAAAACAAACCAGAATCAAAAAGAACACCTAAATCGGAAATTTTATTACATCTATCAATGCTGGTGTTAGAAATTTTAAAATCAAAAAGTATTGGAACGCGCTTATGTGTAAAACTAAGAATCTTGCATTTTGATATATTTAGATGTAATTTGTTATAGATACACCAAGATTGGAAAAGGTCAAGTTGAGACTGTAATAGTAAGCAGTCATCAATAGAATTTATTTTGAGATATAGTTTCAGATCATCTGCAAATAATAAATGTGGACAGTTTATAGTATCAGAAATGTCATTAATAAAAATAATAAATAATAGTGGACCAAGAATGGATCCCTGAGGAACTCCGAACTAATATTTTCAATGTTGCTCAAGAATCCATTAAGAAATACAAACTGCTTGCGATTATGAAGATAACTCTTGAAAAAGTGAATAAGTGAAGAATTAAGACCAATCTTAGATAATTAGTAAGAAGAATGTTATGATCAATTTTATCAAAAGCTTTACTGAAATCAGTGTAAATAACGTCAACTGTCCATTGATGTCAAGATTCTCAGCTATATATTGTTTAATACAAATTAAATTTGTTATAGTAGAACGGGCAGGCATGAAACCATGTTGATTAATAGAATTAAAGTTTTCTAACAGAAGGAATTAGTTCTCTATAAAATATTTTTTCAAATACCTTAGCAAAGTTGATAATAATGATATCGGCCTGTAATTAGTAATGTTTGATGTAACACCTTGTTTAAAAGTTGGAACTAATCGTGCAATTTTCCAACAATTTGGAAAAGTGTTTGTACGCAAAGATAGATTAAATAAAAATGCAAGTGGATCAGATAGAGTAGATGAGCAATCACGTATAAAGAAAGATGGAATACCATCGAAACCAAATATTTTGGAGTTCTTAAAACTTGCTATTGCAAGTTGCACAGTACTAGAATCAATTTCACCCATATTTATGATAAATATCGAATATAACAATGTGCAAAATAAATTTGTTGTAACTTTAAGTTACACCGAATACTTATTCGTGATTTATACGTCGTATTACAATTTAATCTCAGCTATGGCTTCATACTCCAAAATACTTATGGCCTTAGGAAAATGACCTAAACTCCGTAGTTGTGCACAATTGCACAAAATTGAATATATCAATTAATTGTTCGCAAGAACCTGCCCCAGTGCTCAAATTAATGCATTTGTGGAGCGCGGCATCCAAGCGCAAAATAATTCTGCACATATGCGCCGTCCATAGGGTGTTCGGAGCATGTTCGGGAAATGGAAATTCCGGGAAAACAATTAACCGGCCGGCGTTTTAAAAACTAGCGGATCACGTATTAATGACACCTTTGTGAATAACTGAATGATGGAATGGATTATGACGTTTCAGTATATTGTATATTACTTTTATGTCTATACCTATACAAATAAAAACTACTGTTACTTTAAGTATACATGATGATGAGAACAAGTGCGTTGGTGATTGTTTATTAATTATCTTCATCTGCATATTATACAATATAAAACAAATCTATTGCTTAAAATTGCGTTTGAAAATGTTGAAATGAAAATTGCTATTATAGAGAATTTTTCGGCGGTATTTTTACCGGTATTTACCCCAAAAATACCGGTATTTTCGGTATTTTTACATAAGCGCTATTTGATACATAATACACTAAAGTTTAAATTTCTCGGAACAATTTTATCTTCAGATTCCATAGCCGCATATACAGCTATATCTTCAAGTGATTCTATAGAAAAAACAAATGTCAAATATTATCTCAAGTCGTCATTAAACTGAATATTTATTGCTTTCCAAAGGGCTTCATATCGTGTTATAATAATTAGAATTGGACTGATAGATAATGATGTTTGTTTCATCTTATGTAAAAATGCAACAATATTTTAAGTGATATTTGCGCCAAAATATTTTATATCATATAGATTACCTCTGCGTATTCTTTATTTTTTTCTAACTTTATACATAATAATTATGATAATTACTAAATATTTTTGCTTTTTATTACAATTATAAAATATTATTTTTCGAACACGTTTCGAAGTTTGAAAATACTATAGAAGCATCACATTGTTTTAAATAACAATACTCAACAATTATAGTAACTTATTATTTATCTCGACAAAGTATCCAATCTTAAATTAGTGTAGAAAATTATTTTTTTAAATAATAGAGATTATACTAATTTAACACATCAGATACAAAGAATACAGAATATTATGATAATGTAATATGATCTATTATGAGTTTTTGGTCTTTCTTACTCATAAGTTTGTTTTTGGTGAAAAGTACTCAATATACTCGATAGTGATAATGAATTAATTAAATTGGATATAATTTTGTTAAATTATTATTTAAAAAAATAAACTTATTGTTTTATTTAATTATTTTTGTTGTTTAGTTGAATGTAGTTGTAGTTGAATATACATTTTTTATATTTGTACTAGTTACTTTCAATTTTGTTTACGTTTGTTTAAGATAATAAAAATACCGATAATTTACCGGTATTCCGGTGTTAAAATGAAAAATTACCGAGATACCGGTATTGAAATTTTTCATCGGTATTGTATTCCCTAATAGAAGGCAACCTAATAATTGCGAGGCGAAACCTTTTTGCCCCTGAGCTGCACGTATGAGTCCTACATTACTTATAGTCCTACATCAAGTATAATACTGTCTAGATCCACAAATTTTAAATTTAAAACAAACGAATCAGCTAGAACTCTTGAATATCCTTGGGGTTTCGAGTGTAATTGCAGACTTCGGCACATTTTTACTCCAGGATTTTATTCCCGTAGCGGCTGACGGGTAAAATGCAATGTCCTTAATTTTCTATGTACATCTTGACTTTGTGTCTGCGCCACTTCAAAATGTCATTTTGAGTCTTGTGCTTCATGTGCATCTTTTAAGGGTTTTTGAATAATATCGGCGCAGCTATTCTTTGTTATAGAAAAACTTCAGATTTTATTGTCTTTTTTGCATACTGCAAACTGCATAGCTTGAAGTGCTTCACTAAAGAATCACTTAAATATATAATATATTGGACAAAATAATACATAACAAAACTTGAGACCTTATTTAACATGACAAAAAATAATAGTTAAATTTTTACATTACATTAGTTAATAACAGTTTATTACATATTTACTTTGCATTACTTAAATTCTAGTTTACTTAGCATTTTCTTTACTATTTTTTCACTTTACTTATACTTGTTCCATTATTGTGATATCAAATCACCATAATTGTTAAAAAAAATTATAAAAAATTAATTGAAAACAACTCAAAATGAAATTGTTAATGATATAAATTAGATATTCCTTGAATATGCATCATTTAATTAAAAATTTATTAAAAATTTTGTGAAAACTTACAAAATCAAAATTCACATTTTTTTATACTCGTCAATATTTCATATTTTCGTGCAAGCGTTTAGCACAAATTATTATTAGAGTAGCGTAAAATGAAAATTATTCTAGACAAGGATTTTTATTTGCTTAAAAATACTCACAAAATGTGTTCTTTGGAACATCTTATTGTATGTAATAAGTTTTAAACCTGTCTTGTCACAAGTAAAACTGTAGAAACAAAATGACTTCAAAAATATAAAATCTTCTGACCATTATCGAACCATTGAGATTTTGAATTGATATTTTAATGTATTTTTTTAAAAATATTTGTCAGTATTGAGGGATAGTTTTCTGGAAAGTGGATTCGGATAATCATATTTCATCGTTCATTGTGTTTATGCCTAGGTCTTCGTGTATTAATTTATTTGGTACATGCTTTAATGCATTTAAATAAGCAAAGAAAAAAATTGTTTTTTAGTTTTTTTTATTTAATATTATAAAATGTTTTTATTTGAAAAATTATATTATATAGAATAGTGATATATACAAAACTTGTGCACAAAATGAAAAAAAATAATAATTTTTCGTATATGCCTAAGTCTAAATCTTGGTTTTATGCCTAGGTCTTTGTGTATTAATTTATTTGGTACATGCTTTAATGCATTCAAATAAGCAAAGAAAAAAAAATTGAATGTTTTATTGGTTTTTTTATTTGATACTAAAAATGTTTTTATTTGAAAAATTATATTATATAGAATAGTGATGTATACAAAACTTGTGCACAAAATGAAAAAAAAAATTATTCTTGGTATATTACTTAAAAGCTACTTGTGATATGGTTAAGAACGTGTAATCTCGCCCAGCTTAATTACAAGCAATAATCAGTCTTTTACTTACAATTAGTATAAATTTTAAACTTAAAAAAAAATATTTGAGTCAAGCGATGGGTCTTTGTTAGTTCTAACCGTGATGTTCAACATATTAAAGTATATACAACCAAGGAACTATTTTTGCAATATCTAATTGATATTTTTTTTAACTACAGTTAGTTACACACAATTTATTTTATACAGTAGCATATAATAAAATAAAATCATATAATGTACAATTATTTCGACTCACATATATACACCTGTTTCGACTTACACACATGTATTATGTTCATAAATGCCTTTTACTATTTAACTATTTATTCACAAAGTTATTTTATGAATAAATTGTTAAATTTTACTGTTACAGAATTACTATAGCACTTTCATATAATATATAATTTATCCCAGAATTGATTTATCAACTGATTTTCGTCGTTCCAGGACACGCAATGCTCCGCAAACAATTGCCTAGGGTCTGTGATGAACAATCGTATCGTTCCGGTCGCCCAAAGACCGCCTCAGGACGTCTTAAAACAGGCTAAGGACTTCCTGGATCAGTACTACGCATCAATTCGGAGGTAAATCAAATCCACTCTGTTACACATATCACTTCAAAATTTATTATACCTTTGTCAAACCGAAAACGAAATTCACCACAGTACTCTAAAATTAGTTAGACGTGGAAAAACTCGATGAAAAATTTTACTCTGTGAACTGACACACAGTAATCATTATAACCAATTATATATATATATATATATATATATGTTGAAAGTGTTTAAATTTGATGTTGAAATGTATGATTAATTTCTTGGAGGGCGTAACAGATTTTTTAAAACATCTTTATTTTTCCATACGTTTTGACGTAAAATTCTACGTCATCGTCAGTGGTTTTGATATTCTTAGATTATCACTTACACATATTAATACAGCTTGTAAAAGATTATTAATTGGAAACAAGCACCAAATGTCAGTAATTTCTTTTTTATAAAAAATAAAAAATAATTAATAAATAGAATATTATACGTAAGCACTAGTGTATCCGAGGCAGTATATATATTTATTAATCTACTAGCTGTCCCGGCAAACGTTTTTTCATAAAAATATTTTTAGTTTAAGATGCTTAGTATGAAAATATCTAATTACAAATGTATTCATACGTAAAAGGTGCAGCTAACAAAATATATATGAGTAGTTTTCACACTGCAAAGCACGCCACATATAAATGTACCTTATTAGTCTTTGCAAGTGCCAACCTCACCTGAAACTGATTATATTTAAATTGAATTGGCGCATTTGAAGTTTCAAGATTATGATATATTATTACTGCGCTTTTGCAATAATTCATTAATTAGTTATGTGACATACCCAGCGAATTGACTGAAATTGAAAAAAAAAAAACAAAGAGGAAGTGGGAAAATTTTACACTAAACTGTTGTATCTTCAGATTGTAACATTCAATTCTCTATTTTGTTTACCAAAATTTGCTCTTATTGCAACCATTAATCAATTATGTACTGTTTTGTACGCATCGAGAAATACTTTTTACAATGGGATATTGGGAGGGCTGGATAACCCTTGATAATTTTTTTTAATATTATATATATATGAAAATAATGATTAGTATATTAATAACTAAAATAAACAAATAAATGAGTAACCGATAAGTAATTGACTAAATAAATAGCAAACGAATCTTTCAATAGCAATCTAATTATGCTGACAGGTAAATTAATTGCAAAGTAAATCAGTAATTCAATTATAACTTGAACCAAGCAAGTAATTTAATAGTAATGTAAATAATTGACTGAGTAATCAATTGATTAAATTGAAGCGTAGTTGAGCAAATAAATAACAAGTAATTGCATAAGTAACTAACAATTAATTGAATAAACAAATGAGCCATTGAACAAGTAAATACATAAATAAGTAGGCTAATAGTTTTTTTTTAATCGGTAAACAAGCAATCTTGTTTTTTTTTCAACAAGCAATGTGAAAGACAATGTAAAAATTAAGCTAGTGATTGAATTATGTACATAAATAAACAAATGATTCAGTAAATACATAAGTAAACAAATAACGGTGTAAATAAATAAGTAAACAAATATTGGAACAAACAAATAAGTGAATAAATAATTGACTAAATAATAACTAGTAATTGAATTAGCACTTAAGAAACAAAGTGATTGGATAAGTAAATACGTAAACAAATAATTGAACAAATAAATAACAGATCATTGATTAACAAATTATAATGTAAGAAAAATGTTGTCAATAATTGAAAAATCATTTTATGCTCTTGTAATTTCGTATGATCACTAATTGCTATGCTCATGTGGTTACCTGTAATTACCTTGTGGTTTAGCACTGATTATATAATATTATATAATATATGGTTATATGTGCCATATGACATATAAAGGAAGAGCGTTCGTAATATAGTGGTAAGAGCCGTTGTCTGGTAACCGCAAGGATTTGAGTTCAAACCCTATACTAGAAAATGCATCACAAATCAAAATAGATCATTCAATATTGAGAAAAGTTAAATAACAAAAAAAGCTAAAATCTAACTTTTTTTACATTCAATGGACTAGCGTTTTTAGAAAGATACATTTAAAACCACAAATTAATACTAAAAATTTTTTTTTTAATTATATTATTATGAATATAGAAATTGTGATAGTTTTTAAACAAAATTTTAATTTGGACAAAATGATATAAATAATCCTTGGTATATTACCTAAAAGCCGCTAGTGTTGCAGTGTTTAAGAACGTGCACTAGCACTCTCTATAGTTCAGGGTTAGATACAGTATAATATACACATACTATTATAACCTTTGGGTTGCCTTTCTCTAGAAAATACAAGTTTTAGTAGTACTAACAGCTTAAAAAAAGTAGTAACAATAAGTAATATTGTGAATAGATAAATACTAAAAAAATATAAAAATTAACATGAAAATTGCGTAGAAGGGGAGAAATTTTTCAAGTCTAATTTAGTGAACAAAAAGAAAATAAATCGACTTGAGTATAGTTACATTGTCAGTGGATTATTTTTGGTTGAGTATAAACTATCTACATATTTTTTCAATGAAATTGTTTTGATTCGAACTGGTGTAAAATAAAGCATTTTCAAAGCTTTTATGACAAAAACTGAATTATATAGTTCCGAATATCTTGATTATGGATTCTATTGGCCAACAGATAATAAAATCATAAATTGATTAATAAAATAAATATTATATGTCTTTATTCTGTACAATTTTCATGGTGGCAATATTTCCGAATAGTTTTCAGTACAAAGTAGTATAAGAACATATTGATGTGATTGCTTGTTTCACCATTTCAAATATAGCCAATAGTCTTGAAAATTAAATTAATTTTCAATAGAACTTCATAATTACTCGAGAACAATCATTTTATATTTGATAACTGAAAACTACTTAGTGATAGGTTAGACTTAACTCAAAATCAAGACATATCTTTAGGATTAATCAGTGGTGTTGTCGAGCCGGAACGCGCCGGAACGTCGTTCCGGCAAATCATTTTTGGGGCGGAACGCGTTCCGGCAAAAAAAGATGTAAAAAAATCGCTTCATACAAAAAATGATTTAATAAGTATATTTTATAAATTATTATTTAACTAATTTTTATTAAATGTTCTTATTATTGTAATAAACGTCGTTCCAGTAAATCATTTTCGGGCAGAACGCGTTCCGGCAATTTAATAAGTAAATTTTATACGTTATTATTCAACTAATTTTTATTAAATGTTATTATTGTAATAAACATACATACATGTGCACAAAATGAGTTTTGTAAGAATTTTTGTTTCTTTCCTTGTCGAACGAAACCGGAAAAAACATGAAAACTTGTTTTAGAACCGGTTTTTAAATTTTAGCGATCCGGCAAAAAATATTAGCACAACACCACTGGTTTTATCAAAGTCGTTTTTAATTTAGTAACAAATTGAGGTGTATGAACTGAAATATTAATCACAATCCAGTAGTGTATTTCAAATTTTACATATGTTACTTTAAGACCGAAAAGTGTCTGATGCCCGATTATTTCGGATATAAGTTGGACTTGTTTCGGACATAGCGGGCGTTAGTCGAATAAAATAAATAATTTAAGACATTCATATAATGGAAATTGATTGTAGCGAAAAAAGCAATTCTATAAATACAAAAGCATAAGAACTCTTTTGCTTTTAATTAAATTAAAAAAAAAAAATTTTAATAATTCGATGAATTTTTTGCCATCTAAGGCAAAAATATAAGCCGTTCGATCGCTTGTAAATTTTTACAATCCAAGATCTATTGGTAATTTTTTTTAATCATTGTTTTATTGACATTTATTTAGTAGTAAATTAGTTGACAATTTATAGCAAAAGAGTTACCCTGATATTTCAATAGACTTATCGTCTCAATTTCGGCCTACAATTTGAGATTTGTATGCATATTCATAAAAACTTTGATCTTTTGAAAATCTGATGAAGGTTCTGTGGAATTGATGATCACTCGATTATTTTGATAGATTAAAAAATTGTTCTCCTAGGCTAGTAATTCCCAACGTGGGGCACACGCCCCACAGAAAAATCCATTTTTAAATTCAGAGGGGGGAGGCAAATTAAAAAATTACACGACTTTAACCCACTTGCTTTGGGTGATTTGAATATAATTTGTAAATACTGTTAAAAATTTGTTAAACATATTATGATCAATTTTTCCATATATATTTCCATAGCTTAGTAAATACGGATCCCTTTTTAGGTCTAATGCAAACTTTCTCAATATTACGGATTATAGAAAAATTCCAAATTCTGTATATATTAGTCTGTATATTTATAAATTGCCATACCTCCCAAACAGCGGTATAATAACTTTTATATTATATTTTTAAATTTAGAATTTTTACAATTCAGTAAGTTGCGAGACTAAGAACACCTTAAGGGGGTATTCTACTGTAGAAGCATGAATTTTGGCCGGTTTTTGAAGCGTTGTATAAAGGAAACAAATAATATTTTTACTATCGATTTTTTATGATTTGTTTATTGATATTTTATTATTACATAAAAAAATTATTAAAAAAAAAATAGAATTCACAAAGTTATGAGCAGTCAAAGTGGGGGTTCAAAAAAAAAGAGGGCGTCCTGGGGTGCATGGTGCATGGATCACCTCCTGGTGATCCGAAACATAAAAAATAGATGGATTCTTAATTATTATAGATGCCGCTATCGTATGAATCTGGATAAGTTAAAAAAAAAATTTTGTTTGAATGGCGACAGTTTGAAAAAAAAATTTTTTTTTCATGTTTTTTTTTAACAATTCCGAATTTTCTAAAAATACTAAATGAAAAGTTATAGTTTTGGGAAAGGTCTGCGATAAAGCGATGTATAGAGAAGATCCTCTCCAAATGTGAAGTAAATCGGTTCATTAGAACTCGAGATATCCTTACCGCCAGCTCGAAAAAAGTAGTTCCGAGAAAAACGCGTTCAAAGTTTTGAGACTCGGTCGGACCCAAACCGAGGCTACGTCACTTAAACGGATATAACTCAGGAAATAATAGTGATTTTGAAAAATTCTTTTAATGACATATTTCTGAATAACTAAACTTTGAAAATATGAAAAAAAATTTTTTTCGATTTTTTCAAAATTCTACAGTAGAATACCCCCTTAAGAAATTCAGCTCGCACAAGTTACTCAAGCATTTAATAAAATTTATAGTTCTATGTCTATTGTCGCATAGTGCACACAATCGTTTAAAAAAAGCAAGTAATTAATTTTTTATGAAGTGATAACGGCAAAGGCAGCAGTAAGGTGTAATCGACGCCTTAACGGATATTTTAGATATTTAATATCGAGATAAAATTTCTTATAGAAAAAATAATATTTATAAATTAAATCTTATATAAATTCGCATTTCTTATACGCTAACACCTACATCATAGGTTCTATTAGTGTATTTCTATAGCCTTACGTATGCCTATACGTTGCATTCTATACTACATGCCTTACATCTATATACCATGCGCTATATTTCATCACATACTCTCAAATCCCTACATTGTATACCGAATACACCTAACCTATATCTACTATATATCCTATTACCTATATTTTTTTACACGCTACATTAACGCGACGAACCTTAACCACTACACCACCGTAACGTTACAATCAACCGTCTTTTTTCGCGTGTCGTCGCGCCACCTCAGTATTAATTATCTAATTAATTAGAAAATGACCCGCGGAAACAACAGTGCGTCCCATATTATATTATTAATGGGGGTACCCGATAGAGTAGTGGCTAAGGTGCGCGACTTCCACGCGGAGGTCCCGGGTTCAATTCCCGGTATAGACAATAGATAATATATATAATAGGTAGAGATAATACATAGGGCGTAAGGTAAACCTATATAATGTAGGTGTATATATAAATTAGACAGTAGTATTTAAAAGAAGTAAAAGGTATGTAGGTATATAATAAGTTAATGACGGTATAGGTATCTCACGGTATGATAGATAATAGATATCTATATATGATATACAATAATATAGTATAGTATGATAGGTAATAGGTTATCTATCATATTATTAATAGAATATATAAATTAGACAGTAGTATTTATAAGAAGTAAAAGATATGTAGGGTATATAATAAGTTAATGACGGTATAGGTATCTCACGGTATGATAGATAATAGATATCTATCTATGATATACAATAATATATAATAGTATAGTATGATAGATAATAGGTTATCATATTATTCATCTATCATATTATTAAGATAATATCTATCATATTATTAAGATAAGTCTTATTTATAAAGTATTGTAATAAATCTTGAGTACGTTTATATCATAATAAATACATGTTGGTACTAATGAATACAAATAATACCAGAATAAATATAATTAATGTCATTGAAGAATATAAATTATGTACTCAATGATTCCCTCATACTTGTACAATTTAATGTATAGACTAGCTGTATATAATAGAGTTAATTATATAATAAGTCAATATATTACATTTGTGAGTTCTTATCGAAATTTATCAAATTTTTTGAACCGGTTTATGAACCGGATTTTAAATTAGCGTTCCGGCAAAAAAAATATTAGCACAACACCACTGGGATTAATAGTATTTATAAATTCTTAATATAAACACTTTTAAGGGGTATACCGGTTATTTCTAAGTTCATTTAATATCAGGTTGTCAAATATCTCCCTTCCGCTTTTTTGCTCTTGGTTTATAATACAAAAAGGCGGAAGGGAGATATTTGACAACCTATTATTTTTTTTAATACTATTTCCATGAAAATTATAAATTTTTAACATAGTCATATAAAATATGTGGCGCTATGATACAATTTAATATTTTGAACGAATTCACACCCTCGTGTGGTTCATTATTATTGTATTTCTTTGATTCAATATCAAAAATTCCATTATTAGATAAAATTGATGTATTGGTAATGCAATCGAAGTAAAAATATAAGGTGATCGTATTACGCGCCTCGTGGAACCGCCCGGTCCATTTTCTAAGAAGCAAATAAAGTATTTCTCAACTTTTAATCTCAATAAAAGAAGATTTCATTCTATTTTATTGCGCTCTAAATTGTGGCAAGATTGAGGGATGTATCTCTTGCATGAATAAAATCTTGGCAGGGACATCATCCCTCTCGAGAATAATTTCATCGGGGGCGTATTGCAAAACAATTCAAAACTCCTGAAGCAGTTCTTAAAATATTTTGAATATCCGATTTTATTTAACTGTTTATCTGAAACAAAAACTTAAATGAAATAAGTGTTTATTTGAATCATTGTGGTTTAAATATACAAAAGTTTAATGATTAATAACAACATTTATGGATACAGATAATATATTTATAATAGTACTATAAAAAGTTAATAAAAATATTTATAAATTATTAATAACTATGCTTTATAAAAAATTAATAAAAAATCTCATTTACTTAGTCATGATTAGACGAAAAATATTAATTAAACTTTAAACTATTGTTGAAGTTATAAATAACCATTCTAAGCTTTCTATGTATTATCATAGACTAAATGTAGTATAAAAAACGCAAAATATTAAAACTTTATATACGATAGAGAGGGGCTTAAAGATCTGCGGGTAAAATATCCGCCACCGATATCTCAATGTTTTATTTATATAACTTATATATAAGTTAACACCTGAGTGGGATAAAAAGAAATATACACATTTTCAAATGTATTAAATATTCATATTTCATTATCTATTGTCTATATTGATAATAGAGGTTTTTATGCATCAGTTTTAATTTGTAAATTGATACTGTTTATCATGTTTCAAAGATACTCACTTTTTATAAGTTCACTATTTTCTCGAATATAATATCGTATGGTCGAGTTATTGAATTATTGTGAAGTGCAAAAGTTAGATATTATCGATGTTGATATTATCTTATTCGATGATATCAGGTTACGATTTCTTAAAAATTGTAGAAACCAATATACTCAGCTCTAATAACGTATTTTATAATATATTATATGTTAGAATTTTCTAAAGTGATTTTGTCATGTTACTATAACATTCATAGGATGGTAAATTGGAAACGATAATAATAAATATAGAAATTTATTATTTAGAAATATATTTAATGCAGTCATATCGACTTTACACAGGTGTGATATTCCTCATAAAAAACAACTGTAGGATATTTTTTCTTAGTGAATTAGTTTCAAAAATAATTGTGTTAATATTTTAATAAATTTTTTTCTTAAAGAAAACGCACTAATCGTGATACAAAATACAAAAAAGTTTTTGAATAAAAATAAGCATATGATTTACAATCATATTTTTATGATGTATTCCCTAGTACTCCAAAAGTCGCAAAAATCAATACAAATTAATTCAAATTGTGCTCTTGTATTTCAATATATATCTGATACTAGCTAATATCTATTTTTTCTCAATTTTTGTCAGTCAGTTGTCATTAATTTTATATCTTTATTAATCGAAAAGACAACGGAACAAAAATACTTCAAATAAATTCAGTCAAAATAATAAAATGTACAGAAATGAAAATCATACTTGAATTGAAAAGGTTGTGTATAACCTAATTATAAGCACATAAAATCATAGCTCAAATTGAGATTTTAATAAAAAAAATTAACCTGAACAGATATAATCATAAATTTTTATTCGTATACAATAGTTTATAATTTTATAATTAAACTTTTCTAGTTTTAGTATATATTGGAATAACTATAG
This sequence comes from Ctenocephalides felis, assembly GCF_003426905.1. Lineage (NCBI taxonomy): Eukaryota > Metazoa > Arthropoda > Insecta > Siphonaptera > Pulicidae > Ctenocephalides > Ctenocephalides felis. The sequence continues at coordinate 25,131,591 of NW_020537324.1, forward strand.
GAAATATAATTATATACAATCCAAGTAAATTGCATATGTACACCTGTCTGCACTTTTTTTGTTTTTAAAGTAGGTATGCATTATATAAAAATATTTCGATTTTCGTCAATAATATTATAATTAAATTGCTTTTTATCGAACAAAAATCGTTAAAAAATACTATATTACGTAATTTTAAAAAAATCGCTAGTAAAATAATTGAAGCAGTTCGAAATGGTCAGATATTGTTAACAAAACTAATTAATTTTTTGAGCTTTTATGCAAAAAATTTCTGTCAATCAAATTACCAAAACTATTCGTTCTTTCTGCTTGTAAATAATTTGTTCTATTTTTAGAACATGTTCAAGTATAAAAAATATTTTAATAAATAACGTAGTTTTTAGTATCATAGATATTCTAAAAAAATAAGCTTTAAAATTACTTTACTATCATGTTTGCTTTGTATTTTCAAGGAATTATAAGAAAATATGTGTGTGCTAGTCTTAACCTTGTGTCAAATAAGATCTACAATATTTAAAATATAGGAAAGCATACATACTAACTTTTTAGTAAATATAATTAATGCTAAAGAAAATTTTGACTCCCATTCTCGATTTTTCATACATTTGTTTTAATACATACTCGTATATTATAAAATAATAGTTTTTTTTCTTATGAATATATTGACTTATACAATTGGTATAATGGTAACAACAATAATAGTATATATTTAGGAAATCTACAGACAATACCGAACTAGGCACTAAGCCTAACACCCACTGCCAAGACATTGATACTACAAAACACATGGCAAACAGACTGACTTACCGATTGCATACAATTGTATAAAAATGCTCATTGATTATGAGAATATTTATCTCATTTTTAGCACATCGCATATGTTGTTTATTTATAATATCGGTTTTGATTTTATAACATACGTTAGAATGTTTTAATTATATTAAATCTATGTGTCATATTTCAATATATTATCTACCTACATATATGAAAATATAATAACAATATTATCATCACTCATACATACAAAATATAATAATAATATTATTAATAACAAAGAAATGAAACTGCAATAATAGTTTATTTGCAATAATAATAGCAAAAATATCAAACAAATATAATTTCTCACGCTACAATGCTTTATTCTGAGTGACGTTTATACGAGAGTTCATTCATTTATTTTCCTTTATAGAGTGTTTGGAATTAAATTCTGCTCAGAACTGGTTTTTATACTTTTCGTATTTTGCAACGCTCGATAATTAGAAACTGAACTCTTTAAAGCAGACGTTTCTCTACAAATGAGTATTATTCGGATAATGATTAACGAGAAAACCTCATTCCGATACTGAAATTACTGAACTGATCTAGGAAAAAACTAATTACAAATATAGACAAACTATTTATATTGGATTGCATTGTTAATTTTTTTAATTAAATTAAAATTAAAAAACCACTTGCACAAGTAATAAATTTTTTAATTTTTTAAGTCATAGTTTTATACTAAGTTAAATATTAAAACTAATGAGTTGATCAGTATTCAATGATATTAATTAGTAATTCAATATTAAAGTAAATATTTGCATACAAATCTTGTTGTAGTTGAAACCATCTCATTTTATTTTATTGTGTCTTCTAGTACCTTTGTCTTCTATGTAAATACGAATCGTTTAATTTAATCCAGTTCGTTAGATGCAATAGAAGCATGTTTGTAAAGAATTTAAAATGCAGAGACATGCTACTACACAATTTATTTAGCTATGCACTAGGAATTTTATTTTTCTTTTCATGGTAAAAAATAGTACAATCATATTATTTTTGCATAATGTTTTTGCTGCTTTAAATTAAAGTTAGATTCAAAAATAAATATATTTGTAATTACGTGCAATTTGAAATATTGATTGAACGAACAAAGATATTGATGGCTTAAATATCTTTGCAGAATTAAAAAAAAGTCTTCAAATTTAAAAAAGCTGTCTGTGTGTTACGTAGTTATAAAATTTATTAAAACTCTCCAATACAATTTAACCCTTGCAGCTGTGGACTGTATTAAACACTGATTTGTTTGTATATTATGTATTTGTTGCAGTTTTTATTACAATCATTCATTTTTTACTAAGTTGTAATAAAAGAACATACATTCATATATTTATTATTTATACATGTTGTTTCGCAGATTTTACTTTTAGAAGTGAACAATTAATTAGTTCTATCAACTGTGTGAAAGCTCAATGCTATGAAGATTGTCACCTTCATGGCCAATATATTAAAATAAAAATACGTCCGAACAAAAGCTTCAAATGAAAATAGCTGCCTATTATTTATCAATCTATATGCTTAATAAAACAAGTTTTAGTTGATAAAATTAAGTATTGAAATAAGGCTTTTGGTAAAAGTGCCTGCCTTTCTAAGTAGCAAAATTTTTTTAAAAAAAATGGTAAAAAGAAGAGAAAATGGCTTAACACAAACGTTACATATCTACACACACATATATCTCTCTATTGCGTTTTCAAAAATACTACTAAATTATGTTTACTTTACATAAATTGTCAGACGTGTTTAGTCCCGTTTTGACTCTTGTTCATTACTTATAATACACAAATTGTTTGAAAAATAAATTGTTGGAACTTTCCGTACCGTAATTGAAAATCTTGGTACGGAACCCAAAAAAATTACACAAAATATGTATTAAAATCTCTATAAAATATGTGATAATTTGATGTACATATGTCCAATAAACTTTTGACCGCCAAATGACATTTTTTTAACTGATTTTTATTGAGAGTCCATAACCGCTGGGCCCATCTTCCCAAAAATTTAATCAGTTCTTCATCTTCTCAATGCAAGTAAAATGAATTATTAAAATCGGACGCTCCGTTCTCTTAAAATCTGAGTTACCGTTTTTGGCACTTTTTACCCCGTATCTTTGGAATGGCTAGACATGCCTTCGCTAAAAACTAATCAGCACGTCTCCTTATCGATATGAATCGAATTCTCCTTGAATTATTCAAATCGGTTGATCGGTGTTCTTGAAATCGTCGACGAAAACTTGTATCCGCACACATACACACACACACATACGCATACATCCATTTTTTCAAGGTATGCCAAAATGTCCAGAAAACTTTGAAACATAAAAATATATAAAAAAATTCATTTTCGATTTTTTGCGGTTACTATAACATACCTTAGGGAAGTTAATAAACACATCCACTCCGATGAATCTAAATCAGAAATAACAGTATTAATAATTGAACAATTAAATAATGTATGCATTAATTAATTTTGTTAAAGTCTCGTAAACTGAAAAACAGTGATCACAACCAAATGTAAGAAAATACCTTTTCTAGGGATTTACAAAAATTTGAAATTTATAAACTTGAAATTCCTAACTTCACTTGTTTTTGAGATATCATTAAGTAACCCTTTTACCCGGGCCTTTTATACCCTATTATACCCTATATCTGCCAAAGCTTTTAAATGTCTGTTTCATTCTCGGAACTTTTTTGGCACTTTAATGCACTCGATAAAACTAATATAAAACTCGTATAGTTTTGAAATTATAACAAAAAATTATCTTAGAAACCAAAAACCATATTTCTCATTCAATTCCCACGAGTATCTTTTGTTTCCAGACAATGGCAATTGATAAAAAAGCTTCAGATAACATTCTAAAGTCTAGAAAAAATATGTTTGGCACACGGTTTGCGTTACCCGGTTCCTGAGATAGCGAAAGAAGGCATTTTTCAAAGCTTTCGCCTACGGAGCTTTTGATTTAATACATATCTTCCGAGAGCTTATCTCACATCGTGCGGTTCATTCGCGTCCGATATAATATGCGCGACGCTAGGTATTATTCATATGATGCACATTCGTGGGCTATTTATGGACTTTATTTATGACCCTAGGTGCATTCTAAATTATGGAAAATTTGTTTAACAACGTAAAGAATCGCAGGTGACTGCCTTTGCGATTTATTGCTAGTTGAAATTGTGTAACGCGAGCAGTTGACATATTGTGGTTACGAATATTTATGTTAGTTTTGGACAAAATTATAATACGAGTATATATTGCGATTTATTATGATTTACATCTTTGCCATGCTTCTGATATATGTGTAGGTACATCATAACAAAGAATACAATTTTGATACCCTGATTTGTTATCCAGAAATCAAATATTAAGGCTCAAATACTGTAAAATATTTGTTATATATTTATTCAACCGCAATCAGAATCATTCAAAACTACTTAACTTATAAGCTGTTTATGGATAACTTAACGCAATGCTTCAATATCACAAGATAATATTATACTCATTCTTTTTTTTTAATTTAAAAAAATTTAATTTAATTTTTACAAGAAAATATTCGTCGGTTATATACCTATCTGATGTTGCAGAAATGCTCCAGAAGGGTAATTTTTTCTTGATCTTTGATCTTAAGTGAAAATTATTTGAATTTATTGTTTTTAGTGTACTTGAAAATAATGGATATAAATTCTGGTCATTTAAGACAAAACGTTTAACAATTCATCAACTGCAAAGATGATTATTTCAGCATTTGTTGACGACCACATCAATATGCGGCAAATACAATTAAATTATAAATATTGAAAAACTAATTATACAAAAAATAATATAAAATATCTTAGATAAACTAACATAATACTGCAATATTATGTTAGTTTGGTTTAGTTTAGTTCAAAATTTACAATCAAAAAATAATATAAAATATCTTAGATAAACTAACATAATACTGCAATATTATGTTAGTTTGGTTTAGTTTAGTTCAAAATTTACAATGATATAACAATTATTACTTTGTTAGAAGCTCTTAGCTTTGTTTTAAAATATTACACCAGAATTCTGTTTTTAGATCAAAGAAATAGGATAATCTGTATATAAATGCTTTTTATAAACAGAATGCTAAAATAAAAAAATATAGCAAAATGTGGTTTTGCTAGCAAATGAAGATATTTCAGATAGCGATCAAATTATAAATAAGTTATTTGAATAGTATAAGTTATTTTTATGTGAAATTAAAATTTCCTATTTTGTATGAAAATTATCAAACTTCTAAATAAAACTCCATTTTTGAGATAACGTTGATAAGAGATCCAATTTAGGCTTAAATCTATACACACAAATATTTTAGCGTCAAACGATTCAAAATGATTTGAATGGTCAAGTAAACATGAAACTTGCAAATCAAATATTCTTGTATAACATAAATTTCACCTTCGGAATGTTATAAATTATGCATTTAAAAACATTGCAAAAGCCTGCAGCACTTAAGTATAAATAAGTAGAAAATATATTGGAAGAAGTGTAAAATGGTATTGGTAAAATTTATTATAAATATTATTTTATCGATAACTGTAAACATTTGGTCTTGCATTTTTTGATTGCAAGAAAGAGTGTTCTAAGATTTCCTCATCCGTATAATAAATGCCTAGCAAATAAATATAGATCCATCGAAAATATTGAATATTGCAAATTTTCTTTCAATTATTTTGTGTGTTCTTCTTCAAAAAAATGAGTTAATATCAAATCTGAAAAAATAACTTCATATAATATTTCATTATTAAAATGTAAACATAAAAGCAAATATTTGTAAGAGATTTTACTACTAGGTACTTGATATTAGTTTTATATTTCTGAAGAGATTACTTAAGCCCAAAATACGTTAATGACATAGCAAAGTGTCCTGTGTCTCAATAAATCCAGATTATCGTCTCGATCAAAGTTTTCGTGGCCCGGATTAAACTTGGTCCAAACTCGAAAATACAAAGTGTCATTGGTTGTTTCGCAAAGTCGTAAAGAAAAATTGTTTGGGATCGAGAAACACACTCGCTTATTAAATGGTGATTAAGTTGAGCTTACGGGATAAATGTTGGGAAAAGTTGCCTAAGAAGACAGTTTAGGAAATACACTTATATAAAGTGCAGATATTAGCACAATTAATGTGATTTTGAGTTTGATACATACAGTGCTATATCTTATAAATTTATTGCCATGAGCTGCATGAAATTTAACAAATCTGAATGATTATTAAACATACTAAAATAACATATGAATTAAAAAACATTTATCGCTATATTATTCAATAGAAATGAAATAAGCATGCAATAAGATAAAAAATAATTCTCGTTTTTTTTTAAATAAAAATATCAGTATTTTCTAATAATTAGAGCACTAATTACATCTATAGCCTGAGAGTCAATTTGTAATGGTTTTATCCATCGTTATTTTACTAGCAGCACTTAGGTATAAATAAAAAAAACTAGCTGTAAGTGGAATTCTGTCTTCAGGCAATTATGGCATCATGCCTTAAGGAAAATTGCTGAAACTTTCCGTACCGTAACGAAACGAAATGTTCGAGGACTACTGAATGTTTTCAAATAGATTATTATACATATTGTAAAATTGTCTAATATTCATAAGAATTATATAAACTGAATTGCAAAGTTGAAATTATTTGTAAAGTATATTAGAACTATAGTCAGAATTAAAAATAAAATCTGAATTATTTTCGATAGACAAAAAATTAAAAAAAAAAAAAGTTGAAACAAAAATTTTTTTTCCAAAATCAATTATTTTGTTAAGACAAGCAGAAAGTTCTTTGAATCATTTAAATTGGACGCTTAGTTCTCTCAAAAACTGCCATTTTTTACATATTTAGCTCCGTATCTTCGAAATGGCTGGGCCTGCCTTTGCTAAAAACTAATAAACACTTCTCCCAATCATTACTAATTGAATGTTTTTAGATCATTCAAATCGGATACTCTGTTCTTTCAAAAAGTCGATTTCTATTTTCTGCACTCTTTGCTCCGTATCTCCGAAACGGCTGGACCAGCCTTTGCCAAAAACTAATCAGCTCTTTTCCCTATCAATAGGAATCGAATGTTTTTTGAACCATTCAAATCGGTTGATCCGTGCGCCCGAAAACGTGACTGGAAAGTTGTATCCATACATACATACACACACACACACACATCCATTTTTTCTGAAGTATGCCAAAATGTTCAGAAACCTTCAAAACGTTAAGAAATGTAAAAATTTTCAATTCCGATTTTCAGCCCATTACAATAACTTACCCTACGAGAAGTTAATAATAAGATTTTACGAAATAATAGCTACATTGTTCGATCAATGCACAGTATATTTCAAGAGTTCATTTAAAAAATTTGTAACTTTTCTTGTTTTTGAAACATCGGTGTTCGACTATTTTACCCGAAAACTTGCTTGTTAATATTATAAGACTTTCATTGATTTTATTGTAAAAGTTAGTGTAATCAACTATTATATTATAATATAGGTATCTATTGTTTTTATTCTTGGAAATCCATAGACTTAAATCTCCCCGCCAACAAAATTTATCTCGTACTCATTTTTATTTACAATTTATTTTCCTCGCATAACTTCGCTCTACCTAATATTTGCCTCACAAAATAGCAACACGTAAGCCAGAAAGATTCTTTATATACTTACACATGTTCGGCATTTGGTAGCGTTAACGTGTTTGTGCTTTCATCGTCGAATCTGGTCAGACCCGATTCCTTTTTCGATTCAGTCCAGTGTAGGAAATCTATAATATCACGACTTTTCTAAAACCTTCGGATAAACCGCAAGGACACGTCTGATATTTACTGTTGCATCGAGGGGTGGACCAGGTATTTTTATGACGCTTTGCTTTAGCTACTTTTGCAACGTCGCTCTTGTAATGCATGGAACGATGGCCGGGGATTTGTTTCATTATTCACGTACCGGAGGAGTAGATAAACCGATGTACACTAGTGCACACAATAATATATACACACACAAATATATGAATATAGATACATAGTTCTTGAGTTTCTTTTTTCGACTTTGGTATATATTCTTAAAAATATCAGTAGCCATTTAGTTGTACAAATATATATTAAAAGATATTTATGATATATCTCTTGTACCAAATGTCAGTCATAATTCTAGTTTAAATCCGCAAAAATAGATAAACAGAAAAGAAACTAGTGTTGCTTGGGGCAAATTGTTGTAACTTCCAATATAGTAATAAAATATTCGAAGAATAGTAAATGTTTTCAAATAGATTAGTATAAATACTGTAATTTTTATTATTCATTTCTTTAATGGACGACGACTTTGATATATGTTTATACAAAAAGTAATTAAACAAAATTTAATGATACGGAGCTAAAGTGAAGAATCAAATCTCAAATTTCTAAGTATCATATAAATTATATTGCGAAGTTAAAATTATTTATTTTCATATATAAGTGATCTTTAGAATTAAAATTAGATCTGATTTTTTTTGTTTCATCAAAAACTAATCGATTCTTCATTTTGTAAATACAAGCAAAATGATTTTTCAATCATTCAAATCGTACGCTTTTTTCTCTCAAAAACATTTTTCTACCGAGTTAGCTCCTGATCTCCTAAACACCTAGACTTGTCTTTACCAAAAACTGTTAACCACTTCTACTCTTCATTGAATGTTTGTTTATTATTCTAAATCGGATGGTCTGTTCTCTCAAAAACTTTGATTTCTATTTTTTGCATTCTATGCTGCGTATCTCCGAAACCTTCTTTCTTTTGAACTTGTCTTAGCCAAGGTATGAAATGTTTTTTGATTTATTCAAATCAATTGATCCGTGCGCTCTAAATCGTGGACAAATAATTGTATCCATGCATTATACACACATCCATTTTTTCTAAAGTATGCCAAATTGTTCAGAAACTTTTGGAACGGGAAGATATGTAATCTTTTTTTATTTTTGATTACAATAACTTACATTTACAAAAATTTCAAAATTTGCGATTTAAAAAAAGTCAAAATCTTCCAAAAACATCGAAATTCTCAAAAATATATTTTTTTAAAAGTATAAAAGCTTTTTTAAAACTTGGTACTTGAAGTTTCAAAAAATTTCAAAATTCTCAAAAATCTAATTTTGTCTAAGTATTAAAGTCCTTTTAAATTCACGCCAATACAAATTCTACAAATAATAATGATAAGACCCAATATTTTTTAAGAAGTTAAAGAAAAAAATTTTAGACGTGCATGCTCTTAAGGAGTTTCATGTTATTTAACATGGGCTGCATTGTCCAAAAACGTCGTTCCGGCAAATCATTTTTGGGGCGGAACGCGTTCCGGCAAAAAAAGATATAAAAAAATCGCTACATACAGAAAATAATTTTCGTTTAAAAAAGCAAGTAATTAATTTTTTATGAAGTGATAACGGCAAAGGCAGCAGTAAGGTGTAATCGACGCCTTAACGGATATTTTAGATATTTAATATCGAGATAAAATTTCTTATAGAAAAAATAATATTTATAAATTAAATCTTATATAAATTCGCATTTCTTATACGCTAACACCTACATCATAGGTTCTATTCGTGTATTTCTATAGCCTTACGTATGCCTATACGTTGCATTCTATACTACATGCCTTACATCTATATACCATGCGCTATATTTCATCACATACTCTCCTATATCTACTATATATCCTATTACCTATATTTTTTTACACGCTACATCAACCCTACCGAGAATCGAACCCGGGTCCGCCGCGTGGAACGCGACGACCTTAACCACTACATTACCGTAACGTTACAATCAACCGTCTTTTTTCGCGTGTCGTCGCGCCACCTCAGTATTAATTATCTAATTAATTAGAAAATGACCCGCGGAAACAACAGTGCGGCCCATATTATGTTATTAATGGGGGTACCCGATAGAGTAGTGGCTAAGGTGCGCGACTTCCACGCGGAGGTCCCGGGTTCGATTCCCGGTATAGACAATAGATTATATATATAATAGGTAGAGATAATACATAGGGCGTAAGGTAAACCTATATAATATAGGTGAATATATAAATTAGACAGTAGTATTTATAAGAAGTAAAAGGTATGTAGGTATATAATAAGTTAATGACGGTATAGATATCTCACGGTATGATAGATAATAGATATCTATATATGATATACAATAATATAGTATAGTATGATAGGTAATAGGTTATCTATCATATTATTAATAGAATATATAAATTAGACAGCAGTATTTATATAATAAGTTAATGACGGTATAGGTATCTCACGGTATGATAGATAATAGATATCTATCTATGATATACAATAATATATAATAGTATAGTATGATAGGTAATAGGTTATCTATCATATTATATAAGATAAGTCTTATAAAGTATTGTAATAAATCTTGAGTACGTTTATATCATAATAAAAACATGTAGGTACTAATGAATACAAATAATACCAGAATAAATATAATTAATGTCATTGAAGAATATATTTTATGTACTCAATGATTCCCTCATACTTGTACAATTTAATGTATAGACTAGCTGTATATAATAGAGTTAATTATATAATAAGTCAATATATTACATTTGTGAGTTCTTATCGAAATTTATCAAATTTTTTGAACCGGTTTATGAACCGGATTTTTAATTTTAGCGTTCCGGCAAAAAAAATATTAGCACAACACCACTGTATATATATATGGAAAGTCGTGGTCGATATTGTAGAAATATAATCACCAGATATAGAAACAGTTGGTCATATTTGATGTATTTTATTTTATGATTAAATATTGACAACATTATGTGTAATCATATTGATCATTTATAAAATGTAGTTAGTATTTGCGTGTTTACAATTAAAAAGAAAAGGCTTCAAGAATTATAATTTTGGCAATTAGACTCGGGAGAAACAATAGAGAGATCAGAACTGACGCTTGACTTTTTGTTTTTGCGCTGACACTATGATGAGCCCAAAATAATGTATATCTGTCAAGTTGAGATACGATGCGTGTTGACAGGCCGCTACATATATATATATCATTGAATTTATTATACAATTTAACAACTTTATTTAGACTTTTTATTTTAGAAAAATGATATATAAACAGAAACTTAAATTGAATGCAAAAATTACTGCGCAGGCTCGGAGACTAGTTTTACAATGTCATTTTCATAATATGAAAATGCATATTATGCATCATTAAAACTTGTGTATTGAAAAGTATAGTCTCATCTATCTGATATTCGAAAAAAATATCGTAGTAAACATGTTTCCCGATATTATCTGCTACACGAAATCATTAAATCCAAGTTCAAACGTTAGGAGTAGAATATGACAGCATGCAATTTGGCGAATTGATTGCTTACATTCAGCTGCTCGGAATTTGCATATCATCGCATTTTGTTGTCGTACGACGATTCTATTTTTCTTATAGATTGATTTTTTTTATAAATCTCCTGAAATATTTCATGCGTATGTTTTTATATTGGTAAGCTCGATCCACAAGGCATTCTAGAAGGCGGCTAAAGATAACAATTCTATATATCAAGCTTCTAAATTTTTTGTGGCACTTTTTTGAATTTAGTACGCATCATGGGAGAAATTATGTACGATCAACTTTTAACGGGGATCTAAAATAATATTGGTTTTGTATTATTTATTTTGAAACATGATTCAAAGACGATTTCATTATTTAAAAAAATTACAAATTAAAAACAAATCAAAGTTTTAACATACATATAACTATAGCAAACGTGCAAATCAAATCTGGAAATTATTAAAAAAAACGATATAATTAAACTCTCTCTCTCTCTCTATATATATATATATATATATATATATATATATATATATCTGTATTATGTATACGAGGTGTGTTCAAAAAGTACCCGGAATTACTAATAATTAAATTTCGCGGGTCTGGAGTGTCTGATTGTCAAAATTTTTTTTTTATTGTGTTGGTATACATGCCCCTAAAGTATGATGAAATTTTCAGCTATATTCACTGTTTACTTTGTCTGTGGTAGTCGCTAAGGTTCGACGTGTTTTTCTGAGCTCGGCGATTTTTACAATGGAAGAATTGAAAAGTCAAAGAATTTGTATTAAATTTTGCGTAAAAAATGAAATAAAGTGTTGCAAAGTGCAAAAATTCACCAGATATGGCTCCGTGTGACTTTTTCCTATTCCCAAAGTTGAAGAGACCCATGAAAGGACGGCGGTTTTCCTCGATTGAAGAAATAAAGGCCGAATCGCTGAGAGTGCTCAAGGACATATCAAAAAGTGAATATCAAGGGTGCTTCGAAAATTGGAAAAAACGCTGGCATAAGTGTATTATATCTGGGGGGGACTACTTTGAAGGGGACCACATTAATGTAGACGAATAAATAAATATTTTTTTGAAAAAACGAAAATTCCGGGTACTTTTTGAACAGACCTCGTATGTATATTGTTGAAATTGTTATTTTCTATAATTATCGTGAAACAAATTTATTTCACAGTTATAGTCGTTAAAACTGCTTAATTAATTGGAAGTGATTTAGTTATGGCTTATATTATTTTATATATTTACGCATGTGTAACTTTTTCATCAAATTGAGAGCAACCTAACATATTTTCTTACATTTTAATAAAAACGTGAAAAACGGTTATAATTACCATCTTACACAAAAATCACGTTTTCTTATGAATATTTGAACTTTTTTTTAAATTAAATCAGATTTGCATTTATATTATCTACATTTGTCATATCATGAGCAAAATATCTAATTAATAAATATTTTACATCGAAGTAAAATATAATAGAAAGATTACTTAGATAAAACAGACATTCTACGCATTTTTATTTATTGTAAAATTTAAATATAAATTATCTGTTTTTCAGAACAATGTTTAATTATTATTTTAAATTTATTTTCACATAATTTTACTTCACATGAAATCAACTCTTGGAATATTTATATAATTTTTAAAGATTACTTATGATTTTCACAGTATGTCTACATTTATTTAATTAACTTCCCGTAGAAGTTTATGTTTTCATCAAAAAATCCGACTCGCTAATTTTGCGTTTTCTCGACGTTTCAAGTCATTCTGAATCGAATGAGACCAAATTTAGAAATAGTATGTGTATGTGTTTTGACGATATATATCATGGTCTTATAGAACTTACTGAAATATTACGGCCTTACGACAAGTAGTTTATTTTAAAAATTCATTAAATTTTGAGAAAATGAGTAGTTTTTTTGACGTTTGTTAAAATTAAATTTAGACGATTCACCTGGTATATCGATAGAGTACTTAGTCTTAATAAACGTAATAAATCATTAAAGTCCTACGGAAACTGGTTCAATTAAAAAATTATTGATTTTTGAAAATTTGCTTCTAGAAAATACTCCGATTAACGTGATTGTTCGTTTTCAATGATGTGTAATAAATCCACTCGGAATACTTTTAATCACTCATAAATTAATTTAGTTTTTATTGATAAGTCGATTATTTACACATATCGGGAAGTTCATGTAACTTGCCTCAAGGCAAAATACCAATACCATCTAGTTAATGAATAATTAACATCGAAGTAATATATAATAGATAATAGAACACCTACTTAGATGAAACAGACATTCTACGCATTTTTATTTATTGTAAAATTTAAATATGAATTTTATCTGTTTCTCAGACCAATGTTTAAACTATTATTTTAAAATTATTTTCACACAAATTTACTTCACATAAAATCAACTCTTGTTCGATTCCATAAAAATTTTAAAGATGTAAATACATATTTTACAACACAATGGTAAATATTCCTGTTAAATATTTTACGAATTAGATGATTATAAGTTATATTTAAACCACAAATGTATTGCAATTCATCAATATTGTATAGCTTAATGATGTGAAAAATATATGTTGTTGATTCACTATAATTATCCTAATAAAGTCAAACACATGAAATATAATATTTAAATACTTTTGAAAATAGCAGATTAATGAGCAAAGCAATTATAAATTTAAAAAAATAATTCTAATGAGATACCATTTAAATTTTCATTTGAGAAATGACTATGAAAAGACGTACTTGGAGATATCTATAATACTATTTATTCATTTAATAATTCAAATTTTAATTTTATTAAACTATCACAATTAATTTAAGTATTAAATGATTTATTGTAAATTCATAATGTGCCCGATCAAACGGGTAATAAATAAAAGAATGAAATAATAATTATTCTGTTTAGTCGAATAAAAATTAGGATACACACTATCATTTTTATTACATAACTTAAAACAGTAGTAGTGGTAGTAGTAAACGGTAGTAAATTAAAACAGTATTCAATATGATTGAAGATTTTAACTTGAAAAATACAAATTATTTCTTTCAAACTTTTTCTAAAATAGAGTTATAATTTAAATTTTCTTCATATGTTCTTGAAATGAATAATAAGTTTTAAAAAATGTAGTAAAGATTTTGAACAATAGATTTTTAGCCACTGATAAAGAAAGCACAGTTTTATAATATTTTGTACTTTTGATATTGTTGAATATGTATATATATATATATATATATATATATATTAAATAAATCTAGGTATTAGCATAAGCCAAGTGGAACATTTATGTGACAGTTATGCGTTAAATTTTAGCGAGCAACTTTGATATCCATTGCAAATCTCTGTTAGTAAACTTTAACTTGGCGAAGGAGGGTTAAGGGAGCTTGTCAGATATTCAAGAAATACCTTGCACAATTTTGCATATATTAAACTTTTCTGTATAATATGTTCTATGGTTACAAAGTATCCATTTACTAAAAATATAATTCCGATATAATACACTTCTAGAATTACATATGGATGGTATTATCTCAATGTTAGGTTGCTTATTCAATGTATATTTATCTATTGTTAATATATATCTATGTCTTTCTTTAATCTGATTCAACAATTCAGAACCGCAGAACATCAAGTTAACTGGCAACAATGAACCAATTTCCAAAATTTATAATCACATATTTTATGCATTTTTAAAACCACATATCCACCCTAACAAATGAGTGGCGTGTAAAACTATATTATGTACTTTAATCAATGTGTATTTTCTCATTAATACATCGTTTTAATATATCTTTCTTACTATATTCTGGGGTTGAGAATTAAATATAATTATAAAGGATTAAATTAACAGGTAACACAGTATTTATTTACGATTAATTTCTAAAACTAAATATGAGTCAAATTTTATTACGAGTATCGAGTTTAACTAGTATGTATTTTACTGTTATTTTAATATATGTCTTTATAGTAATGTAATTAAAGCTAGGTGTTAGCAACTTTCACAACTTAGCAACAAATGTAGCAACTGTGACGGAAAAGATTTTAACTGCTTATTTATAAAAAAACAAGTTATCGTTTCACTGAACTATTCCAAAAAAAAAACTGACAATATTTGTAATAGTATTAAATTTAAAATATTTAATATATTTCATTCAATTTTGTGTTATATATTTCGTGGTCCGATGTTCCAAACGTTTATCAATGTTAATTAAACCACTTTTTATAGGCATATAATATATTAGCACAATAGACCATAAACTCTTTCATCATGCAAAGTTTCATTAAAATCATCAACAAAAAATGGTCAGCAAAGAATGACTATAGATCTTTTCCTTCACCATTTAGTCATTACTATTCCCAAATGATATTTTTAGAACTGTTTTATAATTTTCTTATATCGGTTCCGGTATTTTTTGAAAACGAAACATTTTCGAAAGCACTTTTATGCTAATTCTAAAGAATAGGCTCAGCCGATCGTTTAGTAAAACTAATTGATACGGGTTCTTACCAAGATTCATCAAATTGCTTTTTAATTTCTGAAATCGGACGTTGACAAAATTAAATTTTTGGTCATAGAGAATATTTGGTCTCCCAGAAAGATAAATATCTCTTTCAGAAAGTCAAAAGTTTTCATACTTTGATTTAACAAAAACATAGCATGTAAAAATATAAATTCCCTTTAATTTCACGCCCACTGAAAAAGTTTTACAAATTCTTATATATTCTGAAGTATCTCGCGAATTCTAAACCAACTACATGATTCCGTTTACGTTTCCTTCTGTACAAACAAAATTATGTCCGAAGAGGGTAAACCTCAATAAAATTGTTTGCAAAGCGCGGTCGTCTTAGGCCAAATATGTAACGTCGAACCATATGATGAGGGAAAATTGGTAACAGTGACATATTACATATTTAAGCTGTCACAACTTTATCAGAGATCATAATATTTTGTAAAAACTCAAGTTCTTGAATTATTAAACTTTACTGCTGCGTTGAAAAAATTTTTGTTTATTTTTGCTTTACGCTTGTACGTGGATGTTCTTTAATAAGATTTATTGAAGTCTTTGTGAATTTAACGCTATATTTTGTTGTGGTATAATGTATTATAAAATATTTATCAAGTTATATACTTTTCCATTTCATAGAGATTGCCAAATTATTTTCCCGTGGATGATCTTTGATGATTCTTATTTTCGAGCATGATAATTGATTTAAAATTCACTTTGTACAATTTTTATCGTTTTTTGTGAACATATGCAGAGTTACCTAAACCTCGATTTGATGCCAAAACAAGAAGATAGTATTGAGCTTATCAGTCCTGAGAAAAATTCAAAAGAAAAAAATTATATAGCGTTTGAAATTTATGAGCTTTCTAGTGCAACCTAGAGCTTTGGTAAAATTATCACCATTTTTCGATTATTGTGTTTAAGTTTTGTTTACATATACTTTGAAACCATAACCGTGAATAACATTTCTAGAACACCAATAAAAAATACCAAATTTGCCCAAAGTTTTCAAAAATTAAGATTTTTTGTTGAATTATGAATTAAAAATATTTAAAATCGATCGATCTTCTTCAAAAATGTACTAACATGTGTTGGCATGTTTCATCAAAATTCATAAGAACCTAGAAATTACATGTTTTTTTATATAAAAGTTATATTATATTTTATTTTCTCGTGTATTCTGAATTAATAAGTGCACAGACTTCGATTATTTGTTTTTTTTTTTGTTAAATATCTGTTTGTATATTTCTTCGGTTTTCGCAATTTTACACGCTTTTAAAGAATTTAGAACCTTTCAACTTACAAATAAATTATTTTATTTGCATATCAAATGTTAATTACTAATTTTTTTATATTTTCTAAATAATTGTTAGTTTATGCCATTTACTGGATCAGGAAGTTCGTTCGTTGATCAGCATGTCAATAATGCACTATCTGCATATTGATATAATATTTTTAAATTTTGATAAAAAAATTAACTATAACAAATACAAAATTTTGAAAAAGGTGTAAAAAAATATCTCACGCTGTTTGCAATCTATGAGATTTAATTGCAACCTAGAGCTTTGATAAAATTATCACCATTTTTCGAATATTGTGGTTAACTTGTATTAAATTTGTTTACTTAAACTTTGGAATCACAACCGTGAATAACATTTCTAAGGCGACAGTAAAAAATACCACAGTTGCTACAAGTTTTTAAAAATTGAGACTTCATTTTATTATATTATAATTATTCTATATTTATTTTATTATATTTCTTAAATAATTGTTAGTTTACGCCATTTAATGGATCATGAAGTTTGTTAGTTATCCAGCATGTCAATAATGCACTATCAGGCTATTTAACAATTTTACATTGTATGTTGTATTGTATCAGTGATTTATGATATTTTTAAATTTTGATAAAAAATTATAATATAACAAATACAATTTTGGAAAATGTGATGTATACATCACTCACAGTATACATACCTACCACTAGATACGCTAACCCAGATCTGCCTTATTTTAAAAAAAAATGGATATCGATTTTCATATATAATAGAAAGTAAAAATAGCAAATTCTTAATAAGATAAGTTATATACATGGCGGAATTTATTATTCTCTCGATTGATTTGCTTGTTATATATATGGGATTAATTTAAAAAAAATCTTTACTTTGTGCATGTATTTAGCATCATAATAAGTATCTTAAAAGTTATTATTTGTGTCTCTAATAAAGCTATGTGGCAAGATAATAGATATCCCTGCTTTCATTTAACGAACAATTCCGATTAAAATATAATTCATATGAAACTATATTTGAAATCAATATATCCCACCGCAGGGAGTAATATTCCTGGCATATCAAACTTTATAACCACCGTAGGTAACATATTCGAGTTTAAATTTATATTAAAGCAATACGAGTAATATCTATTTCGAACATGGGAGTTTAAATGGGAATGACATAATTGACATTAAAAATTTCATTATTCTAAATTTGGATTCAACAAGTTTAATATTACAAAATTTTTTGAGAGTGATTTGATTTACAAAGGATAAAACATTTTATCTTATGAAACTTTTTACTTTATATTACCTTTCAAATCATTCATTTATTTTTACCTTATGAAACTTTTTACCTTATATTAGAAAAAGCATTAAAATTAATAAAACAAGTATCAGCGAATTTCATATGATCAACTTTAAACAGAGTGTTAGAGTAATTTGCGTCGAAGATGTGTATTTAAAGTTTTGAATTGTTTTGGATTCTTAAAATTATAAATACCGTTTATAATGAATTATCCTGTTTATAATAAATATATTGGAAACTTTCACCGATATAACTAGTATTACAATCATTGCAATTCGCTTTATTAACTCAATGAGCCTATGAGCCTATAATTCTATTTTGTTAAATGATTTGTTAAATGTCAAAAACTAAACTACTTTTTTTATACTGAAGGATTAGAATAATTAAAGAAGGATTATACAAGTTTTAAAATATTATCTGCTATAGAATGATAGAATAATTTGTATGAGAAGTATGTTTTAAAATTATCGTTTATATGTTTGAATTACAATAAATGTTAAGAATAATAAATATGTTGATAACAACCCACTTTATATAGGCACTTTTAATGTATCTGTAACTCAATTTCTATTCTTTTTATTTTGACTTTAATTATCAATCATTTATTTCCTGAAAGAAATCGCTATTTTGATTTAAAACACAATTAAATCCAAAATAAATAATTAATCGAATCGATTCTGCAAATAAATTCTTTACAATGCAAGCTCGTTTTTCGATTGTTTGAGAAATCTCACCAAGTCGTCAATTTTAATGATTCGTTCATGGAATTAATGTTGATCTTCTGAATAATATAATTGTCGTACATCTACACTATGCTCGATGAGTCCTTAGGGAATATGGACTAAAGGACAATTCACAATTTAAGTAGATCATTATTAAAAATAGTAATTGAAACACATATGTATCGAGCCAAATGGACGCTATATGTTTGATCGAATATTATACTTTTTTTTTTAAATTATATGAAATAATTATAGCACTACATTTTTTTGAGTTTCTGCTAATTGTTGTACTCTTTGCTTTTATAATCTAGATATTTGCTAATTATTTCAGTCTTTGCTTTCATAGTATTTATATAACTAATATGAGTCAGAATATGACCTTTTATCAAAATTTTGTCATATATTTTCAATTCGTTGCGGCAATAAATTAAATAATATGAAAGCAAGTTTTTTATTATATGCATATTCGAATCTATTTTAATTATTTGTTTTAAAATAGGTATGAACAACCTTTAATCAAGGTTATGTATTTTAAAGAAAAATTTAAACTTTACATAAGCTTTGTAAAATTTGTAAATTAAATTAAACGAACGTCATTATATTTTTCAATTTGCATACTTTTTAAATTGCTTATTTATTCCATAATTCTACATTTGTTTCTTTACAATAATTAATTGTGAAATTATAATACCAGTAAGAATATTTACATACATTTTTGTTGAATATAGTACAACATTGGTTATTTATATATTTCTGCATTAAATATTCAGGCAAAATCTATATATTATGTTGTAAGACATACATTTCTTAAACAACGCAATTCTTGAAAACTTTTTTGGGAAATGTTTTTAAAAACATTGAGAGTAGTGTATTATTAGAAGTAATGTAATTAATTATAAATAACCTAGGTTGTTATGTACATACATTTATCCATCAACTCAATTATTGCATAATTTGTTTTTAAAATATTTTAATACTTTTTTTCTCATTTATTTATTTATAATTAGCAATCAGAATACGTATTCTATAAGCTAATGTGTGACGTATCACAAAATTAAAATTAAATAAAGTAATTAAAATAAACAAATGATAAAGATACAAAAACCAAGATTATAAATGAATACAAATAATGATTATAAGCAAATTAGGAAAAATAAGTACATTAGGATGCCTCCATTGAGTTATTCCTAAGTGAAGAAATTTTTAAAAATAATTTTTAAAATAAGTTTTTATATCTTATCATTACATACCATATATAACAATTTTTAAAATAATTCACTGCCTAAATAGAAGAATAAACTATTAATATTATTATATAACACACTTATAAACTGAACATCAAGTAATTGCTAAAAATCAAAACAAAATAGTATTACATACAAATATAATAAAATATCTGCATATTTCTATATAATTTATAGCTTCTACAATTATTTAATAATGAAAACAAAAAAACTGTTCAAAAAAATATTTTTAAACGTTGAATAAAGCATTTTTCAATAGGATCCGGAACAATATTAAAATATTTTATTTCGATTTCAAATGCAAACCGTCCTGCATGATATTTTCATAGTTACTATTCAGCAGATCAATGCAATATACAGAACTGTGCAGATCAGTCATTTTTGGAAAGTAATATAAATTTGAATCATGATGAAATTTGGTTTGTGTTATTATTATCGAATAATTTTAAATTTTATTTGTCTTATTTTATTTCAAATTCATCAATCTTAATTAACTCTACGTATCTACTTTACCATGAATTATGAAATCTTTTGATCGTATTTCATTTGCCAGATTTTATTTTACATGATATATTAAACCACCCACTTGTTGCTCAAAACCATCAGTCACGTTCGATTACACAATCACAAACAACAACATAATATAAAATTGTCAATTCACGTGTGAACTTTGAATTTGAAATTTTAATACCAATTACCTGTGGATTAGTAAAATTCTGCGGTGACTCTATGCCAACCAAAATCGTATTATCGCAAATCAAATTCTAGATATCAGGCTAACTAATTCCTGATTATCTGCACTATCGTGTCTAATTAGTAGAATCTGGTCGAACGCGATTGATCTGATTGGCAACTGCAAATCCCTGAGAGTTTATGCACATCGATGACTACAGAATACCCGGAACTGAGCATCGGGAATTAAAGGAAACTTTAACAGGTTTCCATCTTAAATCTAAACATGTACATGCTGGAGATGATGGAAACTATTCCCATGATGATAATGTAACATTTTAATCAGACTGGGGACACGGAGTAAATCAGAACTAGAAGTAAGTTATGTGGCTTCTTGGTGGGCTATAACTTTTTGACACGCAAAGCTCACTGTTTGAATGAACTAATGTTTTGGATATAATTTAAATAACTTATATATTATATTGGTGAAAAATCTAGAATTATATCACAATAGTGTTATAAAGGTTAGGGGTCACCCGTAAGTTTGAACTTCCCGAAGAACTTTATATTTACGCCAGAAAATCTGATTTGCTAATTCTACGTTTTCTTCACGTTTCAATTTATACTGAATTGTTTGACACAAAATTTGGAAAAAGTATGTGTGTGCTTGTAATGTGTCAAAAAAACGAAGATTAGTGAATTCAAAAGTTTCAAAGCAATTTAACAAATATTCGGTAAGGACTAGCCGAGTCACTTTATTATGATTATCAGACAAGTGCAAAATTTTTATCGACGTTTAGCCAAAAAATTAATAAAATTGAAATGTTTTATATTACTGATACTTTTAATTTAATATATAATTCTGAACTCTTTATATTGTTATATTGACTATAAAATTGTATGTCATTTCCATTTGGATTTCTTTTGTAACTATCAATTCTATCTATTATTTAACATAAGTTAGAGGTGAGTGGTAGAGTAGATAAAATATTAAATAAAAATAATGTGCTTATTACTTAATCTTTTGGTATAAAATTCATATATTAAGATTAAAGAAAAATTAATAAGGTATGTAATAATTAGTGAATTTTACACAGAGATAACAGTATATATATATTTTTTTAACGATAATATGAATAATTGTACGAGTAAAAACCTTAAAAAGACAATTTGAATATGAAATATGAAAAATTAAAATTTACATTTCAAAATATTAATAAAAAAGGCTTTTTTTGTTGAAAATGTATTGTCAGTTTTTTGCGGAATTCGCTTCAATTGAATTATTTAATATGAAGTTGATATTTATAGAACATATCTATTTTTCAAAAATATTTCGAATATTTGGATTCTGATCATACTGAAGTGATGAAATTCATTATCATTTTGGCACTGAAAATTATTCTGTGTGAATTCATACGTAATACACGATCAAAGATCATTTGTAATCAACCTTTCAATTATAATTTATTAGAAATTAATAGGGCAATTAGGGAATGTCATCAATTGAATAATGACCAGCCTACCTTTACAGCCATATATTAAAGAGAAAGGAAAATGTCATGAACAAATTAAAAGAAAGGCGAGGAAAACAAAATTATTATTTTCCAATAACTCGAATTTAATATAGAAGATGTTTGCAAGAAACTGAAAGTGCAATGCCAATTACAACATCACATAATTAATTTTATAAACCAAAATCTTGTCATTTTATGGGTCAACTTTGTTTAAAAAAATTATGTTTTGTGTTATATTTTTATTATATTTATAAGTTTTTTTATAAAGAAAGTATCTCAATATTTGCACATAGGCAAATGTTCAAATTACCATTTCATTAACTTCTCGGTAATCATAATCGCAAACAAATTTATATCAATTTTACGCTTCGAAGTTTTCTGAACACTTTGGCATACTTTAGAATAAATGTATGTATATGTGTGTCTGTATGCGTGTATGTGTGTGTGTGTGTGCGAATACAAAATTTTAGTCAAGGCAGGTCCAGCCGTTTCAAAAATACGGGGCAAAAAGTGCCAAAAATGGTAATTCTTCTCTAAAACAGCTTGGCAACACGATTGCTTTGAAAAAGATTCATAATTTTCAAACAATTATAAAAAAAAATCAAAGTTCCAACAAATTTAACTAAAGCACGATGCCATGTCCCGCTAGTTTATTTTTCTATCAGCTGGTAAATTAACAAAATTATTGGTGATAAAAAAAAGTGCCACAAACGTACACAGACTCCCCTAATATAGAAAGCAAAATCATCTGTGACGTTAAATATTCAAAATTGCAAAAAAATATTAATATTATTTAATTAGTCATTTTTCATATAAGTATAATATAACAATTAAGAACGTCGAATTTCAAAGAACGTATCCATTATTCAGACTACTTGAAACAAAATTGGGTATTCCATCAATTTCAGTTGAGAAATTTTCCCTCATGACAGCGGTCAGTTCAAGTATTCTCGTGTTCCTTTTAAACTCGAGAAGTTTTCAAACCACTTCTAACATTGGAGTTTTTATTCCTTTGAACACTTTGTACAACTAACTTTCCGGAAAACATTCTTACGTTTTGTAAAAGTGACTAAATAAATATTTACCAAAAAATTGGAGATGTTTTTGTAAATATGTATTCAAAACACGTTCACACAAACATAAAAGAAATCATAATTTGTTAGTACACAAATTGAAAGTGATATAACAAGTTTGAAATATTCACTTTGTACTACTGAGTAATAATTATTGCTCTGTTTAAATAATCTCTCAGAAACGGTTAATTGAATTTTCGAATAACTTCACTTGCGAATCCTTCTGATATAACATCTTTACTTTAGAAAATAATTTTATACAAATTCATAACTTTCTTTTTAGATGGCAACTTTAATATAAAAATTCATCTTTCAAAAAGCTCAGTTGTAATAATACTATCTCTATGTTGAAAATTATAGAGTAATTTAAATATTATTTAATTTTAATTTGCGTTAATTTAATAAAATATATTTATTTATCAGAACAAATTTAACTATCGCATTTTGGTTTGTATTTTTTACAATTTTGCACATGGTTTTGAACTATTTGTTTATTATTGATTTACATATTGATTCATTATTAATATTCAAATAAATCTAAATCATGTTATATCCATAATAAAGTTATATCTATAAATTTTATAAGTAATTTGTTTTAATTGTTTTTGTTGTACCGAATTAGAATGAAATAGACTATGTTTTTATTTATGTTCTTCAATTAAATTTTAGAAAAATGAATACAAGATATTATTAACTTATAACATGTAAAACTTGTCAATGATAAAATGATAAAATTGTTACTCATCATACCAAATTTTGATTAAATTAAAGCCTTCTTTTAAAGGCCTATGAAATTTAAGATATTTGTTGAGAGTATGAATTCTATGATAATTCAAAACTGCATTAAAATCAACCCAATTTTCAAAAATTAATAATAATACATTAGTTTTCAACTAAAAAAGTATTAACAACTGAAATCTTTTGTATTGTTTTTAAATTTTTGCAATTTGATTAAATTTTTTTTTTGAAAACGTAGAACAATAATTTTGCATTTATGAGCTAATTCTAGAAAAACGGTTGCAAAGCCAATAACTCGAGTATTTATCGAAATATATCAAAAATTATATATATATATATATATATATATATATATATTATTTATAATCCTTGTAGTCGTTACAAAACTTTAATGAAAGGTCAAGTTTTGGCTTACCCATTCATACATCATTACATTTTTTTTAATATAGATGTCAATTTCAATGACCTGAAACATGGAGTAAATATAAAATGAGCAAATCGGACTTTCTTAAAAAACAAACTTCTTTTTCTGGAAGTTCACAATTAATTCAATAACAACAAACTAATTTTAGATTTAGATGTGTTATTATTTAAATTCAAATAAAATTGTTGTACTTGCAAAATTCGAACGTGAAATATATTCATTCAAAATCCAATATAAATTCACAATAGTAAATAACTTCATGTCTATATGAATGTTGCGACTTCAGAATATGTAAGAATTTATATTTCTTGCGAAATATCAATCAGCTACTTGTCAGAACCCGACAAATATGACATATGTGAACAAAAATAAACAGTTTTTCTAAAGCTTTCAATCTCATTGACGGTTCAGTAAAAAAAGTCTATTTATAAAATTTCAGCTCGATCGCTTCAGTTCATCCATCTAAATTGATCGAACATATCAATACAGCTGTTTACATGCCACTAAGTTCCTTCACGAAATGTAAGGTAAAATATATTACCATAGGGGATGATGTAAGTTAATACATTCTTGAAGGAGCTTTTTTAATTTATTGTAGATTCTTGTAAATAAATAGTGCTATGGATAGTCTTTGTTACAAGGTATAATAATGGAATTAGTGAAACATTGTAGAGCACGCTTAATGCGATTGCTCACATAACACGCCTCTTTACCAGTACCCGACACTTCTTCAGATATCTTTTTAATACATTTAATCGCTAACATTTATCGCGATAGGTGATCATCCCGTTTAATACGCTAATGTCAAGAACAATAAACATTCAAGACAAAATTGAGATATACCTTTTCGATAAAAAATCATAGACATAAAATTATTATATATAACGCAATTATAATAACCGTTACATATATTACTTTAATTTATTAATGTGGAATTTAGTATTTACATTTTCCAAAGTTAGAACAAATATAAGAAAATATGTAGTAGGTACGTTTAATTTTTTTAGTTTTCGACTCAATTTAGAAAAAATCAATAAAAATCGTCTTATGCAGGAGTTGCTGGATGTATCATTTAATGTCTGTATGTATGAACACAATTTTTAGGGCGCACGGACCTACCGGTTTAAATGATTGAAAAAACATTCAATTCCTATTGATACGGAGAGTACCATTTAGTTTTTTGGCAAAGACAGGTCTAGTCGTTTCGGAGATACGGGGCAAAAAGTGCTAAAATTTTAAATTCAAAAGACATTCGATTTGTGTTGACAGCAAGGTGTGCTGATTAGTTTTTGGATAAGGCAGGTCTACCTGTTTGGGAAATACAAAACAAAAAATGCTGAATATGACGGTTTTTAAGAAACCCGAGCATCCGATTTGAATGATTCAACAAATATTTTAATTTTGTTATCGAAATGAAAAATTGATTGATTGCAGATCCAGCTGTTTTCGAGACTCAGAAACAAATAGCAAAAATAGAATTTTTTTGTTAAATATAATCCTTACAAACAGTGGTGTTGTGCTAATATTTTTTTTGCCGGAACGCTAAAATTTAAAATCCGGTTCATAAACCGGTTCAAAAAATTTGATAAATTTCGTTAAGAACTCACAAATGTAATATATTGACTTATTCTATAATTAACTCTATTATATACAGCTAGTCTATACATTAAATTGTACAAGTATGAGGGAATCATTGAGTATATAATTTATATACTTCAATGACATTAATTATATTTATTCTGGTATTATTTGTATTCATTAGTACCTACATGTATTTATTATGATATAAACGTACTCAAGATTTATTACAATACTTTATAAGACTTATCTTAATAATATGATAGATAACCTATTACCTATCATACTATACTATTATATATTATTGTATATCATAGATAGATATCTATTATCTATCATACCGTGAGATACCTATACCGTCATTAACTTATTATATACCCTACATATCTTTTACTTCTTATAAATACTACTGTCTAATTTATATATTCTATTAATAATATGATAGATAACCTATTACCTATCATACTATACTATATTATTGTATATCTTATATAGATATCTATTATCTATCATACCGTGAGATATCTATACCGTCATTAACTTATTATATACCTACATACCTTTTACTTAAATAAATACTACTGTCTAATTTATATATTCACCTATATTATATAGGTTTAACTTACGCCCTATGTATTATCTCTACCTATTATATATATTATCTATTGTCTATACCGGGAATTGAACCCGGGACCTCCGCGTGGAAGTCGCGCACCTTAGCCACTACTCTATCGGGTACCCCCATTAATAATATAATATGGGACGCACTGTTATTTCCGCGGGTCATTTTCTAATTAATTAGATAATTAATACTGAGGTGGCGCGACGACACGCGAAAAAAGACGGTTGATTGTAACGTTACGGTGGTGTAGTGGTTAAGGTCGTCGCGTTCCACGCGGCGGACTCGGGTTCGATTCTCGGTAGGGTTAATGTAGCGTGTAAAAAAGTATAGGTAATAGGATATAGTAGATATAGGTTAGGTGTATTCGGTATACAATGTAGGAATTTGAGAGTATGTGATGAAATATAGCGCATGGTATATAGATGTAAGGCATGTAGTATAGAATGCAACGTATAGGCATACGTAAGGCTATAGAAATACACGAATAGAACCTATGATGTAGGTGTTAGCGTATAAGAAATTCGAATTTATATAAGATTTAATTTTTAAAATTATTTTTTCTATAAGAAATTTTATCTCGATATTAAATATCTAAAATATCCGTTAAGGCGTCGATTACACCTTACTGCTGCCTTTGCCGTTATCACTTCATAAAAAATTAATTACTTGCTTTTTTAAACGATTGTGTGCACTATGCGACAATAGACATAGAACTATAAATTTTATTAAATGCTTGAGTAACTTGTGCGAGCTGAATTTTTTAAGGGGGTATTCTACTGTAGAATTTTGAAAAAATCGAAAAAAATTTTTTTCATATTTTCAA
The DNA here is from genome assembly GCF_003426905.1 of Ctenocephalides felis. Taxonomy (NCBI): domain Eukaryota; kingdom Metazoa; phylum Arthropoda; class Insecta; order Siphonaptera; family Pulicidae; genus Ctenocephalides; species Ctenocephalides felis. Next base: position 25,159,243 of record NW_020537324.1, read on the forward strand.
AGTTTAGTTATTCAGAAATATGTCATTGAAAGAATTTTTCAAAATCACTATTATTCCTGAGTTATATCCGTTTAAGTGACGTGGCCTCGGTTGGGTCCGACCCAGTCTCAAAACTTTGAACGCGTTTTTCTCGGAACTACTTTTTTCGAGCTGGCGGTAAGGATATCTCGAGTTCTAATGAACCGATTTACTTCAAATTTGGAGAGGATCTTCTCTATACATCGCTTTATCGCATAGACCTTTCCCAAAACTATAACTTTTCATTTAGTATTTTAGAAAATTCGGAATTGTTAAAAAAAAACATGAAAAAAAAATTTTTTTTTCAAACTGTCGCCATTCAAACAAAAATTTTTTTTTAACTTATCCAGATTCATACGATAGCGGCATCTATAATAATTAAGAATCCATCTATTTTTTATGTTTCGGATCACCAGGAGGTGATCCATGCACCATGTACCCCAGGACGCCTCTTTTTTTTGAGCCCCCACTTTCACTGCTCATAACTTTGTGAATTCTATTTTTTTTTAATAATTTTTTTTATGTAATAATAAAATATCAATAAACAAATCATAAAAAATCGATAGTAAAAATATTATTTGTTTCCTTTATACAACGCTTCAAAAACCGGCCAAAATTCATGCTTCTACAGTAGAATACCCTCTTAAGGTGTTCTTAGTCTCGCAACTTACTGAATTCTAAAAATTCTAAATTTAAAAAATATAATATAAAAAATTATATACGCTGTTTGAGAGGTATGGCAATTTATAAATATACAGACTAATATATACAGAATTTGGAATTTTTCTATAATCCGTAATATTAAGAAAGTTTGCATTAGACCTAAAAAGGGATCCGTATTTACCTAAGCTATGGAAATATATATGGAAAAATTGATCATAATATGTTTAACAAATTTTTAACAGTATTTACAAATTATATTCAAATCACCCAAAGCAAGTGGGTTAAAGTCGTGTAATTTTTAATTTGCCTCCCCCCTCTGAATTTAAAAATGGATTTTTCTGTGGGGCGTGCGGCCCACGTTGGGAATTACTAGTCTAGGAGTACAATTTTAATCTATCAAAATAATCGAGTGATCATCAATTCCACAGAACCTTCATCAGATTTTCAAAGATCAAAGTTTTTATGAATATGCATACAAATCTCAAATTGTAGGCCGAAATTGAGACGATAAGTCTATTGAAATATCAGGGTAACTCTTTTGCTATAAATTGTCTACTAATTTACTACTAAATAAATGTCAATAAAACAATGATTAAAAAAAATTACCAATAGATCTTGGATTGTAAAAATTTACAAGCGATCGAACGGCTTATATTTTTGCCTTAGATGGCAAAAAATTCATCGAATTATTAAAATATTTTTTTAATTTAATTAAAAGCAAAAGAGTTCTTATGCTTTTGTATTTATAGAATTGCTTTTTTCGCTACAATCAATTTCCATTATATGAATGTCTTAAATTATATATTTTATTCGACTAACGCCCGCTATGTCCGAAACAAGTCCAACTTATATCCGCAATATTAGGGTGTCGGACACTTTTCGGTCTTAAAGTAACATATGTGAAATTTGAAATACACTACTGGATTGTAATTAATATTTCAGTTCATACACCTCAATTTGTTACTAAATTAAAAACGACTTTGATAAAACCAGTGGTGTTATGCTAATATTTTTTGCTGGAACGCTAAAATTTAAAAAACGGTTCTAAAACAAGTTTTCATGTTTTTTCCGGTTCCGTTCGAAAAGGAAAGAAACAAAAATTATTACAAAACTCATTTTGTGCACATGTATGTATGTTTATTACAATAATAACATTTAATAAAAAATAGTTGAATAATAACGTATAAAATTTACTTATTAAATCATTTTCTGTATGTAGCGATTTTTTTATATTTTTTCTTGCCGGAACGCGTTCGGCCGAAAATAATTTGCTGGAACGACGTTTATTACAATAATAACATTTAATAAAAATTAGTTGAATAATAATTTATAAAATATACTTATTAAATTATTTTCTGTATGTAGCGATTTTTTTTATATTTTTTTGCCGGAACGCGTTCCGCCCCAAAAATGATTTGCCGGAACGGCAAAATTTTCCGGCGCGTTCCGGCTCGACAACACCACTTCTTACAAATCACTATAATTGATTCGTAACATAGATAATGCAGGTACATAGGTATGCAGATGCATAGGTAGCCAGGTAAACAGGTTAAAAGGTAAAAACTAAAAAATTAGAAAAGTAGACAGGTAAGCAAGTTGACAGCTAAAACTAGTAGCAAGTAGAAAACTAAACATATAGGTAGGTGAAGAGGTCAACAGCAAGATTGTCTATTTTTGGAATTTGTTTCTGAATATCGAAAACTAATGGACCTACATACAATCAATTTTTCATTCCTTTAACCAAAGTACCAAATTTGTCATTTTCTGGTCAAATATAATTCTTACTAATCACTATTTTAGATTCGTGTACAAATAGAATTAATTTTAAATAGGTACATAGGTATACAGGTACAAAGGTAGCCAGATAGAGAGGTTAAAAGGTAGAAAAGTAAAAAATATGAAAAGTAGAGAGGTAAGCAGGTTGGCAGCTAAAACTGGTAGACAGGTAGACAAGTAAACATGTAGACAAGTAAACATGTAGACAAGTGAAGAGGTAAACAGGTAAACGGGAACAAATATAGATAAGTAGCTCGGTAGACAAGGGGGCGTCCAATAATCACGTGAGCCTTAAAGAGGGAGGATGGTTTGACAAAAAATCACAAAATGACACGTAGGGAAAAGAATCAAGTGTATTTATTTTTGACCTCAATATAATAAACAAAAAATTTTTCCAAAAAATATCAAAAACTTCACAATTTTTTCTAGGTACAAAAATATACGTGATGTTTTTGGGAGAGGATATGTAATTTTAAATATCATCACGTAGCATCAATGGTTACATACCAAAAATGGGTAGATAGGTAAACAGGTATATTATATATAATTTGAAAAATATTATTGATTAAACAGATTATTTACACATATCTGGATGTTTCTACAAGACAAAATGCCGCTTACAATTAGTTTATTCATTCACAATGTAATCAATAATGATATAGTCTTCTAAAACAATAACAAATCAGTATACCGAAGAAAGCTAGAAATAACATTTTTCTATAGCAATGTAGTGAAAACGTTATAAAGGAGTTAATATAAATATTCAACAACAATATGTACTTATCTGCCTGTGTGTTTAGAGACCTTCAAAAATGTCATTAAAACCCACAAATAGTCGTGTTTTGTATGTAAATTCGACAACGTGTTTTTTTATTTACCACCGCGGTTCTTTAATGAATTCGGAATGATTGAAATGCAAATAAAATGTGTAGCCGTACCCATTACAATAGGCCGTTCTTGTAAAGTGTCCCTGGAGTGTTTTTCGTAAAATGATGTGGTTATTACACCGAATCTGCGGAAGCTGCTACCCTCTTATATATATGTAAAACATAGAATACATTACATATAAGCTGACACCTCTGCTGTCAAATAGACGTCATATTAAAGTCAGAGTATTACCCGAAGACATTCCTTTCGTATTTTCGAATCTCGGATTGTTTTGATATATTTTTTATTTCTCGTGATTTATGTTTACTTCATGTTTTGGATGGTATTACGCAGTTATTTTGTGGTAATTTGAGCCATGCAATTGTGTAAGGAATTTTTTTGTTGAAAAGCAATCAGAACAGAGAGTTCCATATGATGGTGTGATGATACTTCTTCTCTGCTGTGGGACATTTTACAAGGCAATACAATCATCTTAGCTATTTGGTATATTATTATTAGAGGGCAACAGTAGTTGACCTTTTTCTAATAGTGATGCTGTATTTTATCCTAAACATTTTGCAGCAAATTTGATAACATATTTATATTTTAAAACTTAATTTGATCCGATAGTATTAGACAAATGATTTTTCAAGTATTTTGACGCGTTTTTGTTATACTGAAGTTCTTTCAGTAACTGGAAATTATAGCAATCGACGATCATATCATTACAAATTAATAGACTATTAAATTTGTTTTCCTAAAATATAAAAATAAAAGGAAAACCACTCTAAATACAAATACGAAAAATCAAATAAAAATTTAATCAAAATCATAATCAATAACTTTACCTACTGAACCGAAAACCATGCGGACTTCCTCTTGATAACTAGAAATACACTCCAGCCAAAAATAGAGAAAATATTCAACGAAATATTTTGATCTCACATAATAAAAACAATATAATTTATTTTATACAAAAAGCAATATTAACCTTGTACTCTATTAATGAGTAAAATTGCGCAATTTGATAATACTATGCATTTTTATTATTGTGTAATAGAATTAATAATAAAAAAAATCGGCCTAAATTTTTTTTCAACAGTTAATTACAAGAAAACGGCTCGGTAGTTTCACCTAAAACTAATCAGTATCATTCCCAACTAATATCTTTCAAACAGGTTTTGATTTTTTAAAATCGATTCGGTAGTATGAGCTTAAATG
>NW_020537324.1:25164787-25192567 GCF_003426905.1 Ctenocephalides felis
TTTGTATGATTTGATATTGAAAAATGCAAAAAACGATTTAATTTTATTAAGGGTTGTTCACCCTAGACCTTTTTTAATTTAAATTTTCATAATGCAAAATAAAAAATCCGCGAATCTCAGAATTTTCACCTTCTTCCACAAATCCCTATTTCATAATAGCCATTTTACTATTCGAATAATTTTTCAATATGACTTCAGTCAGAGAGAAAAAAAAATTATCTAGCCCTCCCATTATCCCATTGTACAAATATTTCCCGATGCATACAAACAATACATAGTTGGTAGATAAATGGTTTGCATATAGAGCAAATTTTTGTAAAAAAATAGAGAAATTGAATATTATAATTTGAAGATATAACAGTTTTAGGCGTCCCTTAATCACGTGAGCGAGTTTTTGAAGATTTTTAGACTCCCCTTTGTGATACATAGTGATATTCAAAACTTTCCCCCTCCACCACCAAACATCACGTGCACTTTTAGTTACGCGAAAAAACTAATTTTTGAATTTTTGTTTTGAAAATGTTTGAATTAAAACAAACACTTAAAAAATAAATACACATGACATCTTACCCCCACGTGATATTTCGTGATTTTTTGTCTAACCCTCCCTCCTCCTAAAAACCTCACGTGATTAATGAACACCTCCTAATAAACACTATGTCAGTTCTCAGAGTGCAATTTTTAATCAAGTTTTTCCACATCTAACTGATTATATAGTATTGCAATCGATTTCGTTTTCGGTTTGACATAGGTATAATAAATTTTGAAGTGATATGTGTAAAAGAGTGGATTGATTTACCTCCGAATTGATGCGTAGTACTGATCCAGGAAGTCCTTAGCCTGTTTTAAGACGTCCTGAGGCGGTCTTTGGGCGACCGGAACGATACGATTGTTCATCACAGACCCTAGGCAATTGTTTGCGGAGCATTGCGTGTCCTGGAACGACGAAAATCAGTTGATAAATCAATTCTGAGGTAAATTATATATCACATGAAAGTGTTATAGTAATTCTATAACAGTAAAATTTAACAAATTGTTCATAAACTAACTTTTTGAACTAATAGTTAAATGGTAAAAGGCATTTATGCCCATAATACAGGTGCGTAAGGAGAGGCAGATGTATATATGTGAGTCAAAATAACACAGTACATTACATGATCTTATTTTATTATATGATACTGTATAAAATAAAATTGTGTGTAACTAACTGTAGTTAAAAAAATATCAATTAGATATTGCAAAAATAGTTCCTTGGTTGTATATACTTTAATATGTTGAACATCACGGTTAGAACTAACAAAGACCCATTGCTTGACTCAAATATTTTTTTTATATTTTATCAACAATCTGAACTACTTTTTCCTCAAGCTGATTGGACTATTAATCCTAGTATTTTCCTGAGAAAGACAACCCAAAGTTTAAAATTGCATGTATATATTATACTAATTGTAAGTAAAAGACTGATTATTGCTTGTGATTAAGCTGGGCGAGATTACACGTTCTTAACCATATCACAAGTAGCTTTTAAGTAATATACCAAAATTTTTTTTTTTCATTTTGTGCACAAGTTTTGTATACATCACTATTCTATATAATATAATTTTTCAAATAAAAACATTTTTAGTATCAAATAAAAAAAAAACAATAAAACAATCAATTTTTTTTCTTTGCTTATTCTTAGCATGTTCTTGAGCTTATTCTTAGCATGTACCAAATAAATTAATACACAAAGGAACAAGTATAAGTAAAGTGAAAAAATAGTAAAGAAAATGCTAAGTAAACTAGAATTTAAGTAATGCAAAGTAAATATGTAATAAACTGTTATTAACTAATGTAATGTAAAAATTTAACTATTATTTTTTGTCGTGTTAAATAAGGTCTCAAGTTTTGTTATGTATTATATTGTCCAATACTCGTATATTATATCTTTTAGTGATTCTTCAGTGAAGCACTTCAAGCTATGCAGTATGCAAAAAAGACAATAAAATCTGAAGTTTTTCTATAACAAAGAATAGCTGCGCCGATATTATTCAAAAACCCTTAAAAGATGCACATGAAGCACAAGACACAAAATGACATTTTGAAGTGGCGCAGACACAAAGTCAAGATGTACATAGAAAATTAAGGACATTGCATTTTACCCGTCAGCCGCTACGGGAATAAAATCCTGGAGTAAAAATGTGCCGAAGTCTGCAATTATGCTCGAAATTCGAAGGATATTCAAGAGTTCTAGCTGATTCGTTTGTTTTAAATTTAAAATTTGTGGATCTAGACAGTATACTTTATGTAGGACTATAAGTAATGTAGGCCTCGTACGTGTAGCTCAGGGGCAAAAAGGTTTTGCCTCGCAACTATTAGGTTGCTCTCTATAAAAGCAATTAAACATTTTCAATCGCAATTTGAAGCAATAGATTTGTATGATAACTGATAACTAAATTCGAATGGTTTTTGAAGTTTTAAATTTATTTTAAAGTCCTAATTAAGTTGCATCGAATGGCTTTTAAATTCAACCGTTTTTGAAAAAACATCGACGTAAGGTACTTTTTGAATTTCGGTGCCAAACGATTTAGAATGCCTAGAAACGTCGAGTGATCATACAATACTTAATTGACGCCGGTATTTAGTTTTTTTTGTAGCCTACATCCTATAGACAAATACACATCTAAATGTAAAAATAGTGTTAAAAAAATAGTCAAATGTGGCAATCCTCAAAATACATTACAACCCTCAACAAACATACATTTTCTAAAAATGGCAATAAGTATGTGAAATTAAATTAAAAAAAAAAACAAATGTTTTAGTTTTGATTTAAAAAAAACATTATGCACCAAACCAATATGCCGGTGAAGATAATCAATAAAAATTCGGCAACGCACTTGTTGTCATTTTCACTTGAAGTAACATTAGGTCATTTTTTGTATTGGTATAGACATAAAAGTAAAATACAATATACTGAAACGTCATAATTCATTCCATCATTCAGTTATTCACAAAGGTGTCATTAATACGCGATCCGGTAGTTTTTGAAATGCTGCCCGGCCGGTTAATTGTTTTCCCGGAATTTCCATTTCCCGAACATGCTCCGAACACCCTGTGGACGGCGCATATGTGCAGAATTATTTTGCGCTTGGATGCCGCGCTCCACAAATGCATTAATTTTAGCACTGGGTCAGGTTCTTGCGAACAATTAATTGATATATTCAATTTTGTGCAATTGTGCACAACTACGGAGTTTAGGTCATTTTCCTAAGGCCATAAGTATTTTGTAGTATGGCAAGCAGCCATAGCTGAGAATAAATTGTAACACGACGTACAAATCACGAATAAGTATTCGGTGTAACTTAAATTACAACAAATTCATTTTGCACGTTGTTATATTCGATATTTATCATGAATGAAAAACTTTCTAATGATGACCTTAGTCTAATGTCTTTATATTTGAAGGCATTAATGTAATGCCTTTTTTCTAGACCCTAATAGGTATATTTTCAAGTGATAATAATCTTTTGATACATTGCTGCAATATATCACACTTTCCTAGTATGTATAATAAAATGATTCATTACAAAAAGGAATAATAATCATAAGCTTATCTACTAAGTAGTAGAAAATACATCACAGCAACTCATAAAACCCTAAAAAATAATAAAAAAAATAAAAAACCTATTACATATATTAAAACCTGCGAAATTGTTTACCTAGTATTATGTTTGCATTACCCTATATCTAAACGCGTATATTTTAAGTCAAAAATTATATATGTATATTGTAAAATAGCGTAATAAAATTTATATCAAATTGAAAAATAGTTGAATTTAGTTCTAATAAAATTTGCAGAAATAATAAACCATAGGCAACTATAAATGTTACGATATCATAAAAGCTAAAATATTTAATAACTTTCAAGAGAAGAAAAATCTAGATGTCGTTTTGAAGTTTCAACGGTTAATAAGAAATAATATGTATTTTAGATGGTAAAAGATTTTTAGTAGATAACAAAACAGGAATCCATCTAACTATTAAAGAAAAAAGGAACAAATTATGTTAAGAAATATATATCAAGACTTTCATGAATTTTGAGTCATAATTTCACTGTTTCTAATCGATAAAACATACAAAATATATAAAATTATATCTAAAATTTCAATATTGTATAACAATCATATTTTTGAAATAGAAATATATATTTATTTCAAAGAAAATTAAACTAAAACTAATCGGTTGTATGGCATCGTGTCTTATGGCAAAATGCTGGGACTTTCCGTACCGTAACGAAATGTTCGAGGAATACTGAATGTTTTCAAATAGATTATTATAAATATTGTAACATTGTCTAATATTTATAAGAATTATATAAACTGAATTGCAAAGTTGAAATTATTTGTTTCAAGTATATTAGAACTTCAGAATTAAAAACAAAATCGGATTTATTTTCGATAAACAAAAAAAAATTTTTGAAAAAAAAAAAAAATTATTTTGAAACAATTTTTTTCCAAATTCAATTATTTTGTTAATACAAGCAGCATTTGAATCGGACGCTTAGTTCTCTCAAAAACTGCCATGTTTTACCATTTACCTGTATCTTCTAAATGACTGGGTCTACCTTTGCCAAAAACTAATAACCACTTCTCCAAATCATTACTAATTGAATGTTCTTTAGATCATTCAAATCGGATACTCCGGTCTCTCAAATACTCGATTTCTATGTTCTGCACTCTTTGCTCTTTATCTGCGTAACTGCTAGACCTACCTTTGCCAAAAACTAATCAGCACATCTCCCTATCAATAGGAATCGAATGTTTTTTGAACCATTCAAATCGGTTGATCCGCCCGAAAACGTGACCGAAAAATTGTATTCACACATACATACACGCACACATCCATTTTTCTGAGGTATGCCAAAATTTTCAGAAACCTTCAAAACGTCGAGAAATGTAAAAATTTTCAATTTCGATTTTTGGACGATTACAATAACTTACCCTATGGGAAGTTAATTACAGCAAAACAATAATCATATCAAATTTTGCAAAATTTTATATAATTGATGTTGCAAGTTGTATTCAGTACTCTATTATATATAATTATGTATTACAATGATATTTGCATTTCTTCTACTAATTACAGATGCACAAATAAAAAAAAATTATATATTATATTATATATAAGACAACTGTAAAATTTAAATATATTTTGAACAACCAAATTGATTTAAGCGTGCATATATATGCAAATAAACAGCATCCAACAGGTGTTCTAATTGATTCATCATTATAATTCTTAAGAAATGTAACATCTGTTACCTGTAAGGTTCTTCGGACCATTTTACTTGGAAATAAATTTTGTGAATGTAATACGTTTTAAAGATTTATTTCGACATGCTAGATCTGCTCAGGTGTATATATGGATAGTAATAGTGCAAAGCAACTTAAACGTTTCTCATTGTGCAAAATGGTTAATGCTTTGGAAAATGAATTTTTGCTTGGATAACCAAGAAACGTATTTAACAAAATAGTTGGAACTGAGTTTAGTTAAGATTGCGTACGTTAGCAGGTATATTAAGAAATTTATGAAATAGTATCATATAAATGTAAAATTATTTGTAATTAAAATGTATTTGAAATAAGTCAATCATGACAATTTTATATTATACGTGAATGCCCTATACCTTTATATTATTATTTCTCAGGTAGTGTTATACTAAAAATAAAAGCTTCAAAATTGATAAAATTTACCTTTATTAACGGGGCTGATCACGCTTAATAAAATATCTATTTAATATTCGTATTGCGCATTTCATTTATATGCTAATTTTGCTGAACCTGAAAATACTTATTAATGGCAAGAAAATATGTGTAATTTAATCGTGAGCTAATTTCATGCACACGAGGAATTTCTGTGTTCTGATTAAAGCACATTCAACACGTATAGAGAGTATTTGATTGCTTTTAATGATCACACCCTAAATACACACTCATGCAAATATATATATATATATATATATATATATATATATAATAAAATATTTGATATTTTATAGTAAATTAGTTTTTAAAAATGTGGATCATAATTGAACGATTGTGATTCCACTGCCAAATTCATCAAAAGTATCGTATTATCAATGAACTTAAGTTTTGTCGTATTTACAATTTTCTTAAAATGATTTATATGATTTTCAAAAAATGTGTAAGAATAAAAAAGAAATCCATTGCATCAATAAAAAAATATGATTGTTGACAGAAGCTTTTTATCTGTTTTCTTTAAATTTTGATTAATGGTTTAATTTTCTTTCATTACACAAAAAATTAAGTAGTTAAGAAATTAATTATGCTGAAGAAAATAAAAAAAATCAGATTAATTATAGTTTAAACTGTAACTTTATACTTCGAAGAAATGCTCCATTATTACATATAAGAATATATTATGTCTAATACTAAATACATAGATATCAAAATCTCACAATTAATTAATAACAGTATTATTTTAAAAAAACTGTTCGTACTATTTATATAAAACTTAGGAAGAAATAATGCGTTTTACTAAAAAAGACTATTAGCACATGTTTTTGCACGAATTTTATTACTAAAATGATTGTTTTTATGTTGATGAAAACTTAGACATAATTATCCATTGCATCTCATATTGAATTCAGTGCTGTTAATTTGTCAGTTTTTGCATCTTTGAAAAAGTTTTGAACATTATTTTGGATGTAAAGATTGAACTCAAGATCATAATTGTAAAATAATTTATTCTATAATAGAGTAAAGTAGATTTACATGTAGTATACAAATACTTTGGCAAGCAATTTGAGGTACAAATACAGTTATTCCTATCAATGAGATTGTCCAATTATTATGTAGATCTACTGCTACTAGATGATTTGTTTGCATATATTCATGCGCAGACACACACACACACACACACAGATATATATATATATATATAAATATATATATAGATATATAAATATATATATATATATATATATATATATATATATATATATTAGGGTGGTCCTCAAAATGGTCATTTTCGAATTTTCTTGCTCCCAGGGGCTTAAATGGTTCCAAATAGATAAAAAACAATTCTCTACAAGTTTTAGCTCTTAATATTAACGTTTAGATAGAGCGCAATTCAATCAAAGTTTGTATGGAAAGAGCATGGAAAAAATTTTGAAAATTAAAAAAAAATGTTTCAGGTATAAGTTAGCGACAAATGAATGAGTTTTATTTATTCATTTGTTCGCTAAATTACATCTAAAAAACATTTTTAAAATTTTTGAAAATTTTTCCATGCTATTTCCATACAAAACTTTGATTGAATTGCGCTCTATCTAAACGTTAATATTAAGAGCTAAAACTTTCAGAGAATAGTTTTTTATCTATTTGGAACCATTTGAGCCCCTGGGAGCAAGAAAATTCGAAAATGACCATTTTAAGGACCACCCTAATATATATATATATATATATATAAATATATATATATATATATATATATAAATATATATATATATATATATATATATATAAACTAGCAAACCCGACGAACTCCGTTTCGCCACCAGGTGGTTTCGTGAGAAAGATGAAGAATTTTTTTATTTGTTTTATATTTGAAAAGGAATTTTTTTTTATTACACAACAGGAATGAATTTATTTCAATTACAAAAATGAAGTGTTTTTTAGTTGAACTTCTCTAAGTGAATAAAAGTAAATCCGCAAATTATCCGTTTCATGAAAGTGGTCTTTGGTAAACCACATTTTTTGTTTTTTGGTCTGACGTTAACACAAACAAAGCGGATGGTTTTCCAACCCGTGAACAGGCAACGTATAACTGCCCATGTGATAGATAATGATTTTCTAAATAATCTGTTTGAAAGTTATCCCGCAAACACTAAGCGATTGGCCTTGCGGCTTGTTAGTTGTCATTGCGAACGCAAGGCGAACTGGAAATTGCAATCTCGCATTAAGGCACGATGCCATGCACACTTATTTTTTTAGCAACCTTGCGGAGCTTGAGACTTTTCGAACGAATGCAAAATTGTCGAAATCGGTTCTTGCGTTCTGGAGTTATATCGTCAGGAAGGAAAACCCAACTTATTTTTATATATATATATATGTAGATAATCTATTTGAAATTATTTAAAACAATTGTTGATTATTTTTATTACTCGAATTTTTAATTACGGTGCATGAAGTTCCAGCAATTTGCATTAGGACACGATGCCATGCACCACTAATTTTCTTAGCTGTAAACCTTGCTGAGCTTTGCGAAACCTTTCCAACGAATGCAAAATTGTCGAAATCGGTTCGTGCGTTCTGGAGTTATTTCGTCAGGAAGGAAAACCCGACTTATTTTTATATATATAGAAAATAATCTATTTGAAATTATTTAAAACAGTTATTGATTATTTTTATTACTCGAATTTTTAATTACGGTGCATGAAGTTCCAGCAATTTGCATTAGGACACGATGCCATGCACCACTAATTTTCTTAGCTGTAAACCTTGCTGAGCTTTGCGAAACCTTTCCAACGAATGCAAAATTGTCGAAATCGGTTCGTGCGTTCTGGAGTTATTTCGTCAGGAAGGAAAACCCGACTTATTTTTATATATATAGAAAATAATCTATTTGAAATTATTTAAAACAGTTATTGATTATTTTTATTACTCGAATTTTGAATTACGGTGCGTGAAGTTCCAGCAGCATGCATTAAGGCACGATGCCATGCACAACTAATTTTCTTAGCTTTAAACCTTGCGGAGCCCGAGACCTTTCCAACGAATGCAAAATTGTCGAAATTGGTTCGTGCGTTCTGGAGTTATTTCGTCAGGAAGGAAAACCCGACTTATTTTTATATATATAGAAGATATATATATATATATATATATATATATATATATATAAATATATATAAATATATATATATATATATAAATATATATATATATATATATACGATTTTAAATATGTATGACAAATTTCTAATTTTCCAGTATCTTTTCATGACGCCCGTTTGTCATCAGAATAAATATTCTTCGACATTTTCCTAAAAGTATATCTTTTATGTTAATAAATTTCAACGAAGAATAGATCCCGAATCTGTTTGAAATTTCTGTGTAACATAAATTATTATCATTTGCGCATTCGTAGCACCTCGACGCCTTCGTTTTAGAGATAACTGTTAGTACTAAAGCTTGTCGAAAATTCCATTTAAGTAAAAATAAGATTAAAATTTTATTGTAAGAAATATTAATTGCAAAGCAACAACTTTCGTACGACACCCAACACTATCTATTATATAAAAAATAAATTCATATAAACAGAATATGAAAAATTTTGATTAGTAAAAATTAGATTAAACAAAAATTAGACATATCATTCTAATGATACAACATATACAATAAAATAATATTTGCTATCGTTTACTTCTTGCATTTGTAATCAAACCACCAATTATTGAGTCTAATAAATATTAAATCTCAAAATGTCAACAATATTGCTATAAAATATAACAAATAAATAAATAAATAAAACATCTCATTTTACTTGCATAAAAATCATTGTGAAATAGAACAATTTTCGTTAAGTTGAAGTGTAAATTTATGAACATTGTCATTTAGTGGAACCATCTAAAACATATCTAGATTCGGATAATATTACTAAAAATATAAACAGTCAATAAGTGCGTGATTTTCGATCGCCTACAATTTACATAGTTTTTTAAGTTATTTTCATATTTGGTATATTGTGAAATTAGTACCCTCCATAGATTATGTAGTAAGTATACAGAACGGAAATTAAATATGTATTGAAGTTATTAGTTAGCTCACTCGTATGTAAGCGATTACAGCAATGGGATTTAAATCAGAAGTCTCGTGTTTAATACTACGATCGAGCAGCCTGATGTCAAGCAGTTCGATTCTTTCTTTCTTTCTTGGAAATATATATAGAGATAAGTTTGCAAGTGAAAATAGCATTGTCCGCCATCGCTGCACCAACAAAAATTCCTCATCATTACAGAAAATGTAATAGTAAATATTTATCGTATAAAAATGGCGCAACTGTTTGGGTTTCCATTTATAAAGAACCGACGTAGTTTGTAGAAATTAATTTTAGATTCAAAGAACCCATAATTTGTGATTGAGGTTTACTTAAAAAAAATGCTGTCACTGAATGGAGCTGAAATTAAACATTCTAACATCATACTTTAAATTTAACCCCAGCTCTTCTATTATTTGCTTGAAGCGTGAAAAAGTAGCGAGTAGAGAAATGAGCGCACCGCGAACTCCGAGGCGCATCAGATAGAACAGAATGTTTTGGCTGATGAAAGACAAGTCTTGGCCCAGGGATGATAATCATCTCGCAATGGGAATGTAATTGTCCAGAATAATAGATACGGGTTCCTATCTTTAGCATGATGCTTTTGGACTGAATCATTGTATAGTATTCTGTTATATTTGTCACTTCAAGTCTTTGGAAATGCTGGTCTCATTTAAGAGGTCAGAGGTAATTGAATATCTAAGCGAATATACCTGTGCATAGTATATCATATTCTGTTGATTAATGTGTATAAAAAATCGTTTGAAAAACTGTTGGGCACATTTTCACATTTTATTTTTGATAATAAATTAAATTACTTTATGTATAATGTTCAGCTGATCTCGACATAACATTACATTGTAAAGTGATGCTCGTAATGCATTTAATACCATTAATAAACAAACTATAAATCTAGCTTATATGTAAAAGGTTTCAAGACACGCGATATTAAACATTATTATTTCATAAAATCTTGAGTCCTTTACATAATGAAAATATATTAATATTTTCTTAAAATAATATATTATTCGATACTTTAAGCGTGGAAAAAACATGGTTCTTGAAAACTACACGTAAATTAAAAGATTAATGTAATTCAACATTATTATATATGTAGGAAAGAATAATAGATATTTTTGCATATTACCTACACAACAAAACTGGTTGTGACAGTCATTTTTCCTTAAGGCAAGTTGCATGAACTTTCCAATAAAAAGCCAAGATGCCAAGACCAATAATTAAACATTATAATTTTATTAGTTTTTGAGTCCTTTTCATAATAAAAATTTATTAATATTTTTTGAACTACACAAAATAAAATATTAGTTAAAACTTTAGGCGTGATATTTTTGATTCAAATATAGCATAGCAAATTATTCAAAAAAACAAACATGATTCTTGAAAAATACACGTCAATTAAAAGATTAATAAATTTCAACATTATTATATATGTATGATAGAACACTAACTATCTAGTACCTATAGTATAGTACCTACGTAATGAACTAGTTGTAAGTGGCATTTTTCCCTAAGGAAAGTTACATGAACTTCCCGACATGTGTAAATAATCAACTTAATAAGAAATCTATATATTAATTTATGAGTGATTTATAGGTACACTAGTAGCTGTAAGGTTACTTATGATGTAAGGAACTTTTGTAGATTATACAATTTTGAATAAAAAAATTTATTACACATCACTAAAACATGAACACAAGACTAATAATTACTCAGAGTATTTTCTAATAGCGCAGGCGAATAATCCAAATTTTAATCAATTTTTATAATAGAACCAGTTTTTGTAAGACTATAATATTTTATTTATTGAATTAATTTAAAACGTCGATATTTTTTTCAATGATCAATTGTAAATGACGACCTTTTTTCAAACCAATCAGCATGATTTCCAAAAAATATCTTTCGGATAGCTTTTGGAATTTTCAAAATCGATTCAAAAATTTTGGCTAATTTTTTTTGGCCACTCTTCTGCTAATTAGAAAGAAACTCAGCTGATCGTATCAAAAAACTAACCAACGCGAGTACTCATCAAGTTTCGTCGAATGGCTTTGAAATTTTTGAATTTTCAAACTTTGATAAATTTTTGTAATTAAATGACTTGTCGTAGGGACGTAATATTTTGGTATGTTCTATAAAAAAGTTCCATAAAATTCGTCAATTTTTTTTTCAACAATTAATTACGAGAAAACGGTCGCCAAAAATTGTAACTATTAATTCCGAAAGAAACCATTCAGCACGATTCTCAACTTTAAACGGTTTTCAATTTAGTAATCTGCTGAAAAAATAAAACTCTGCTTCGGTAAGTTAATATTGCTGCACTATGTTTCATATCGTACCGCATTTGATTCTTTTTTCGAATTTTATAATTATGCATAAGAGTACATAAATTTTAAAATGTCTATTTTATTTTAGAATATCATACTAAAAATAGTATCATATACACTCTCAAAACCAATGTGTACCTACTACAAGTTGAATATTTATATTCAAATTGAATATTTTCCTGGCAAAATAATTTTAAAACAACTTTTTGATATTCGCAATATTTTCTGTCAGCTTGTTAACGATGCGATTCACATATTTGCATATGCATCCACTCTAGCGTGGATATAAATACTTGAACATACAGGAATAAAATTGAATACAATGTTGAACACTAATAAAATGCTCCAGAATGTCTCGGGCTTTGTTATTTTATGGGGCGGTTCTCCTTAACAAACACCTTTCCTTACATATTGCACCTGATGCCGAGCGCAGGAGATAACGACAAGACGAAGAAAATACTAGGTAGTACTACCGAACCAATGGAGCAAAGAAACTTTAAATACACATTTTCCATGATTGGCTACTACCTTTAGTTATTTCAGATAATTTAAAAGATATAAAAATAAATTTCCAACATTGCTTATCTAGAAATTTAATTTCAATTTCAATATAGCTCTCAAATTTTGTGTATTTAGTGTAAGATACCTTTCTATGTTATTTTAATTCTTTTGATGTGTATAAAATTAATAATTAGTTAGATAGATAATATAAAAATAAACGGCAATGTTTAAAAATCCATAACAAAAGTATTTGCTTTAGTTGTTTTTTTTTTGGTTGTGAGCACTGTTGTTTAGTTTACCAAACATTGCGTTATTTAATCGTTTTATAAAATGTGTTATTTCTAAGTTGGTTTCAACTGTTTTTTTTCATATGACCTCTGTAAAAGTTTATATGTGGGTGGGGTAAAAAAAACCAACTGGACCATTATCCTGGAAAATAGTGTAAACAATAAAAAATGCTAAATAAAACTGTAAATTAAGTTAACAAAAGCAATTTTACAAAAGATGAGTTAAATAAATGCTTATTCAAATCATGCTGATTTTTTATTGAATACTACATCAAGGTTGTGTACAGTGTTTTCTATGTAAAAATGTACCCATAAAATTTATATTCTGTATTTGTTGAATAATGTAGCTAATATTTCGTAAAATTCATTTAAATAAAAAAAAGACATTGAACCTATTTGCGCAAAGGCTGCCCATTTTTACCCAGATGTCCCTGGCCTTTTCTTTTCATGGTAGTCCAGTCATTATAGTAAGTTCACCTCGGAATTCGAAATACCGAGCTGGTATAGGTAGACTGTAATTACCATATGTAGGTTTTGAGACAACTCTAGGGTGTCAATATACAAGTATTCACAGACTTACAGCTGGGTATCTCTAACTTCGAAATTCTTATTTAATTTAAGCTTAAATAACTGGACTATGGGGTAAAAATAGTTAGATGACAAATTTTTTAAAACAGAAAAAAACTTATTTTTACAATCATAGATTAGATCTGAGTTTTACTGAACATAGTCAGATAGTTGTTTGGTTGATATGTGTAATTTGTTGTAATATAATTGATTTGATTTTCATAACATAATTGCTCAATTTTTTTTTTCAATCTCAAATTAATTCCCAAAATAAAAACCTTTCACTTCTGGAATATTTTAAAAAAGTTTTACGTTAGAATAGATGAACTTGTATCTAGAAAGTACTCTAAAAATAGTACAAATTTATTTTATTAATATTATTTTTTAAATAGCAATTAGATAAACTCTCATAGCTCTTTGATATGTTGTGATGTTATTTTTACTACCTAGCATTATTAGATGGCTTACCTATATGGTTGTGTTTATTTGTAATCATTTATGTATATTTTTAAGTGAGAACGTATATCATTACTGCTTGATATTAGGTTGTACAAATTTGAACTCTGTACTGTTTGGTTGCAAGATCAAAAACCATACTACAGCATCATGAATACCCCGATTGTTATATTTAACTACAAAAAATATATTGCATTGTCATCCTTGCTATTGTATTATAAGTCTAATTTTATTAATTTTTATCACATTTCAAACAAAATATACATTCTAAATAAGTTATAGGATAGATTCCACGATACTAAAATTAAGTTCAAAATAAGATAAAATACTTCAGATAAAATAATAGACTTAAATTTTATTTCCTTCAAAATATTGACTCTCATTAAGCTGACAAATATATTTATGATTCCCTGAATGAAAGAACAACGCAAATACTACTAAAAATACTCCCAAGAAAATTGATTTGCAGAACTGAAAAATGCTTATAAAATAAATATATGTATGTGTGTAAACACATAGAGCAGAAATAAATAAAATAATCTTCCACTAAAAGGATTGAGTATAAAATCACACATTTCGATTTGGATTATTTGTTTTCACACTTCGAGACATGAGCTTTCATGTGTTGTCATACGGAAATATTGCAAAAGTTATATAATAATGGAGTTTTTTGACCAATCTCGAAATGAATTGCACTGTGAAATAAAACAAAAATAAGCAAAATAGTAAATCATATTATATATTGAAAAAATACTCACAAGTGGCGTACTTATATGAAATAGTCCTACACGAAAGCTAGCTTTTTTGATTAAATTACACTTTTGATGTTGTTTCAGTGCAGATACTTAAATTCTAATTAACATTTCTAATTTCTTATAATTTTTTAACGGCGATGTCTTTACCTTGGGTAGTTTTTAAACAAGTTTTAAGATAGTTTACGTTTCTGCTCGAGCAATATTTAACATCGTAGCCGATGTAATAAATCACTCTCTACGAGACAACATACTTAGCGTTTGTTTTGTAATTTGAGAATGTAATTTTCAAAGCAACTCTTTGACCACATTGTAAATGTTATATAGCTATTGTTTAATTTATTATTAGAACAGCCAATCAATTTTAATTAAAATTTAGTAATATTTTAACGAATGCTTATAAAACTCTGGACAGGTGAACTGGTGGATAGATGATTATGTAGATTTACAGGTAAACAGGTAAACAGTTAGATATAAAGATATGGTGAAAGGTAATCAGGTGAACAGTCAGTTAGTTAAGCAGACAGATATGGAGCTATATTAACAGGCGCACAGGTAGACAGGTAGTCAAGTAAACTGGTAGTGTAGTTAAGTTTATATTATATATATTAATATGTACAAAATCCTATGTGTGTCTGTTATTTTGCATTGTTTATATATATCGTTTTTTTTCAATTTGGGGTTTTATGTATACTCTTAACAAAAAAAAATATATTTTAGAATTAAAATTTATGAACAAGAATATTATACGAATTTAGCACGTAAATAATTTATGATAATTTAATGATTTTATTAATAATTTTAAATCATTAATCAGTTTTGATCGATTATTGATTATTTTCATTCATAACTTGATTACCGTACCGAAAGTTCCAGAAATTCGCCTCAAGGCACGATGCCATGCACCACTAGTTTCGTTTTAGTATTATATTTAAGTTAATTTTCTCTAATTCTGAATATATAAATAAATGAATAATTATTTAGGTAATGTATAATTTTAAAACATTTACAAAACTGTTTAAAAAATCAATATTAAATTATCTACTGAATTTAAATAAAATATGATTATTTACTAGATTAATGCAATACAATGTAAGAAGATGCTCGTAATGTCCTTATACTGTTTAATAAGCAAACCATAATTCTAGCTCATATATAATAGATACAAAGACATGTGATATTAAACAATGTTATTTAACCAGGGGCCATTTACATAATAAAAACATAAAAATATTTTTTGAATAATACGATGTAAACTATTAGTTAAAATTAACAGTATAATTTAAGTTTAATTACATAGCAGTTTATTTTGAAAAAATAAAGAAAGCTCTTTGATAAATACGCGTAAATCAAAAAAATTATAAAATACAATATTATATATTTATTCATATATTTTTATCGATATATTTGGATAGTACTAAACAGAAATAATAATTTCAAATTGCTCAAATAAAAATTAAATTTTAAGTTTAATATTTTAATTGAACGAATTTTGTGAAAACATACTGTCGAAGATCACATAAAATGTTCGTAGTAGATACTCATAAAATATATAATATTAAAACTAACTCTTTAAATAATAAACTTTTATAAAATTTTATTACAACTAAATTTTTATGGATAATAAAAGTTTAATATGCATGTATAGAATGGAAAATTAATAATAACATTATATGGAGATAGTAAATTACGGAGTATAGTTTTTATTTCTGCACAACTCAACTAATATTAAAACAAGCATCACTTGTTTTTACGACTTGAAGGAAATTAAATATGATGCATTATGAAATTATACTCTTTTTGTAATTATTATACTTCATAATTTGAATTGCATTTGAAATAAAACAAATGCAAATGAATATTTCAAATTTTTGTTTCATACTATAGTTTACAGTTTATGCATACGATATGACGTCCGCGTGGATTAACGATGAAAACTATAATTTTTCAGTCAAAATTTTCAGGTTCAATACCTACTTCGGACAGCCTGATGTCAAGAATTATGGATATCGGTTTTTACTTGACAGTATAGATAGCAGTATAGATTGCTGCATTAATAAAAAAAATTATCAGTATTGCAGAAATAGTAATAATAAAGTCAACAAATAGAGATAAGCAGTGCTGTTGTCGAGCCGGAACGCGCCGGAACGTCGTTCCGGCATATCATTTTTGGGAAGGAACGCGTTCCGGCAAGAAAAAATATGAAAAAATCGCTACACACAGAAAATGATTTAATAAGTAAATTTTATAAATTATTATTCAACTAATTTTTATTAAATGTTCTTATTATTGAAATAAACATACATATATGTGCACACAATGGGTTTTGTAATAATTTTTGTTTCTTTCCTTTTCGAACGGAACCGGAAAAAAACATGAGAACCGGTTTATGAACCAGTTTTTAAATTTTAGCGTTCCGACAAAAAATATCATCACAACACCACTGGTTTTATCAAAGTCGTTTTTAATTTAGTTACAAATTGAGGTGTACGAACTGAAATATTAATTACAATACAGTAGTGTATTTTAAATTTCACATATGTTACTTACTTTAAGACCGGAAAGTTTCGGACATAGCGGGCGTTAGTCGAATAAAATAAATAATTTAAGACATTAAAGCGGTTAATAATTTTTATATTATATTTTTAAATTTAGAATTTTTAGAATTCAGTTAGTTGCGAGACTAAGAACATCTTAAGAAATTCAGCTCGCACAAGTTACTCAAACTTTTAATAAAATTTACAGTTCAATGTCTATTGTCACATAGTGCACACAATCGTTTAAAAGTGCACTAATTAATTCTCTATGAAGTGATAAGGGCAAAGGCAGCAGTAAGGTGTAATCGGTGCCTTAACGGATATTTTTGATATTTTAGATATTTAATACCGAGATAAAAATTCTTATAGAAAAAATAATATTTATGAATTAAATCTTATATTTATTCGCATTTCTTATACGCTAGCACCTACATCATAGGTTCCTACTCGTGTATTTTTATAGCCTTACATATGCTTATACGTTGCATTCTCGCCTACGCGTTACATCTATACCATACGCTATATTTCATCATGTACTCTCAAATCCCTACATTATATACCGAATACACCTAACCTATATCTACTTTATATCCTATTACCTATAATTTCCCTTACACGCTACATTAACCCTACCGAGAATCGAACCCGGGTCCGCCGCGTGAGACTCGGCGACCTTAACCACTACTCCACCGTAACGCTACAATCAACCGACTTTTTTCGCGTATCGTCGCACCACCTTAGTATTAATTAACTTCCCGTAGGGCAAGTTATAGTAATCGCAAAAGAATCGAAAATGAAAATTTTTGCATTTCTCGACGTTTCAAAGGTTTCTGAATATTTTGGCATACCTTAGAAAAAATGGATGTATGTGTGTGTGTGTGTGTATGTATGTATGTGTGTGTATGTATGTGCGGATACAAATTTTCGTCGACGATTTCGGGAACACCGATCAACCGATTTGAATAATTCAAAAAACATTCGATTCGTATTGATAAGGAGACGTGCTGATTAGTTTTTGGCAAAGGCAGGTTTAGCCATTCCGAAGATACGGGGCAAAAAGTGCCAAAAACGGTAACTCAGTTTTTAAGAGAACGGAGCGTCCGATTTTAGTAATTCAAAAAACATTTTACTTGTATTGACAAGGTTAAGAACCGATCAAATTTTCATAAGGGCAGTTCTAGCGGTTTCGGAGATCTAATGAAAAAAGTAAAAAAAAAATGCCATTTGGCGGTCAAAAATGATCATTAGACATATGCACATCAAATTATCAGATATTTTTTAGAGATTTTAACAATAAGTATAAATTTTGTTTACATTCTTATGGGTTCCGTACCAATGTTTACGCGTTAGACGGCGACGCGGCGCTTACGCGCTTTGATATTTCGTCTTTATGCTGTTAAAGCAGTACGATTGCTTTGAAAAAAAGTTTAGATTTTCCAAAATATGTCAAAATAAAGAAAAAAATTTTTTTTCAAAAAAAATTTAAAAAAAAAAAAATTTTTTTTTTCAAAAAAAAGTAATTTTCTATACAATTTATAGTTTCTCAAAAATCTTATTTTTTTTAAGTTAAATTTTTTCAAAAATGTTAATTGTTTTTAAAAAAATAATAATTTTTGGTACGGGAAGTTCCAGCAATTTGCCTTAAGGCACGATGCCTTAATTGCCTTAAGACAGAATTCCACTTACAGCTAGTTATCTAATTAATTAGAAAATGACCCGCGGTAACAACAGTGCGTCCCATATTATATTATTGGTGGGGATACCCAATAGGGTAGTGGTTAAGGCGCGCGACTGCCACGCGGAGGTCTCGGGTTCAAATCCCGGTATAGACAATAGATAGGTAGAGATAATAAAAAAAAATACATAGGGCGTAAGGTAAACCTATTTAATATAGGTGAATATATAAATTAAACAGTAGTATTCATAAGAAGTAAAAGGTATGTAGGTATATAATAAGTTAATGACGGTATAGGTATCTCACGGTATGATAGATAATAGATATCTACATATGATATACAATAATATAGTATTATAGTATGATAGGTAATAGGTTATCTATCATATTATTAGGTTAAGTCTTATAAAGTATTGTAATAAATCTTGAGTACTTTTATATCATAATAAATACCTGTAAGTAATAATGAATACAAATAGTACCACAATAAATATAATTAATGTTATTAAAGAATATAAATTATGTACTCAATGATTCCCTCATACTTGTACAATTTAATTGTATAGACTAGCTGTATATATTAGAGTTAATTATATAAGAAGTCAATATATTAGATTTGTGAGTTCTTATCGAAATATATCAAATTTTTTGAACCGGATTTTAAATTTTAGCGTTCCGGCAAAAAAAATATTAGCACAACACCACTGGAGATAAGTCAACTATTGGGTTTCCTTGTGGAAAGCAAAGTATAGTTAAGTCAAACATTACAACTGCTTATATGACTTACATTATAATCTCTGTTCAAATAAATCCAGAAATAATATACCAAAATAATAAAAGTAAAGAATCAATTCCGTAAATATGTATTTTGATAGTGAATACTCTGGCAATACTGTTTCAATTTTATTAAAATAATAATCATACTTCGATTCGAGCAAAAACTATTTAATTGCAAATTTCTCCGGTAGATTATTTTATTAATTATCATTTTATTTTACTTTTCATTTTATATATTCATTTTCATGAATTCATGACTGGCATGTGTTAGATTTCGGATTATCTAGCAGCTTGGACGTTTTACGAGCAACAAACAAAATCCGGGTAAGAACGTATGAAGAGGGCTATGAAACTATTTAATAATGCTCTAATAAATCTTCCTAAATTCAGATATAAAGACCAACCTCTTAGTAAAATATAACTAGTTATACAATATATCAATATTTAATAACCATAGTGGTAATAATAATGCATAGTGGTCAAGATTTGACCAAGGCTTTTTCTATTTAACACGGGACCCTTCGGGGTAGGGTATACAATGATATGAGTATAAAATGGGAACTAGCAAATGTAATGAGAAAAGAAGGTTGTAGAGTAAAGATCAATATATATCATAAACTAAATAGTGGTTTTATTCACATATCTTATGGTAATGGAATATTTATAATTCACAGTCCGCTTATATCAAATTAATCATAGTAATCCTCACCACATAGTAAGGTGGGGTACAAAGCTGCATTTTGTCTTCGAGCAATTATATTGTCAAAACCAAACCAATATCACAACAAATAACACATATCGAACAAACAAATATCGGACCATGTTCAGTAAAACTCCTAGTGTACATCATTGTGGAAATGTGTTTTTTTTTGCTAATTTGCAAAAAAAAATTCACTTGGTTGTTTTCACCCCATAGGCGGGGTAAAATGAGATGGCCAGGAAACAAACAGATCCAAAGCACTATTTGCAATTTTAAAAGAATTTTACAAAATAATAGTTACATCTGACAACCAATACAAAATATAAATTTTATGGATACTTTTTTTTACAGAGTATACATATATATCCAAGATCTGCTTTTTTGACATAAAAAATTAACAGCAGAATTCAAATAACTATTTATTGAAGTTGTCTCTTTCAAATGTTTTTTTAGTCAGTTTATTTTCTTATTTACTACTTATTTTTTACACCTTTCTTAAGGTAAAGGCTTAGTTAATTCTTTTCACCCCATCCACGTGTAAGTTTTTGTAGAGAAGCACTTAAAAAAAAACGGTTGAATTTAACTTAAAATTGGTAATATATTTCATTTAACAATCAAATACCGTTTACCCAAAAAGTAAATTAAGGTTTCTCTAACTAAACAACAGTGTTAACAACCAAAAAAACTAACAACGAAAGAAAATATTTTTGTTATGAATTTTCAAACATTGCTTTGGATCTCCTGATAGAACGTCGTAATAAATACGTGATGGGTGGTTTTACATCTATTTGTCTCTCTAAAAATAACTTTAAAATATTGTTAAAAAATTCTTAACTTCACTTGTTTTTGAGATATTGGTGATGGACCTTTACGTCTTGCTCTACACTACCAAAAATCAAAATCATTCTGTATGTTCTATTTTCTTTTTCAGTTTTTAGTCAAATTTATAAATATAAGAAAAAAGCACGTTTGCAAAACGAAGTAGAATAAAAAGTATTTTTCAGTACCCTATTTATGAACTTAATTGGTTTCACGATTAACTAATACGAAAATCAAAGTATTTAATCAGAATTCAAACTATAAGCATAACCAAATAATAATTCCCATTATATTTACTTTTTTTTCTTTAGAAATAAAATTTCACAAATATTCTTTGTGTCACAACATATTCTCAATAAATATCCAAAATATGAGCCTATGATACAATGCCTAAGAAATTTAATTCTCTCACCTTTAGACACAGAAACTTTACATAT
This sequence comes from Ctenocephalides felis, assembly GCF_003426905.1. Lineage (NCBI taxonomy): Eukaryota > Metazoa > Arthropoda > Insecta > Siphonaptera > Pulicidae > Ctenocephalides > Ctenocephalides felis. Next base: position 25,186,454 of record NW_020537324.1, read on the forward strand.
ATCCTTTTTGTTACAACATATTCTGAGTAAATATCCATTTATTATGTTATGAAGTTACAAGAACAGTACGTGCAAACTGTTTTCTATGCATTGCGTGCGCCCGAGTTATATTTTGTATGCGAAGTAAAACACTGTTGCAGTAGAAAAAGTTAGCTATCAGATAAATATATACGAAAAGTTGCAAAGAATCACAATGGGCATCCCAAGTAAAATTCAATATTCGTTTTTCTTTCATCGCTCCACCGTTTGTACATTTTTTGTAAAAACAAGCTTTGATATAGGTTGCTCAAACAACACAATTGATCTGAATTTTAAATTGCGCTTAAACTGGGGAAGCAATAATTTATACGATCCAGTTGCTCGGTGCGTGATACTATCTCATTCGGCGAAATTTCATCGAAGAGCACGGAAACGGAATTCAATCATTCGCAACAGTTGGCTAATTGTTTGCATCGAATTTTAACGAATCCGACAGATGTTGCTCTAGAGAAACATAGATGCAAAAGTCATACATCATTTGTCAATCATAAATGACTTTGTTTTTATGAAAAATGATGTAAAACGATATATCTCCATGATATATGTCAGTTATAGTAACTTGAGTTATGGATTGGGTGGTATATGGGAGAGTGTGTGAGCTTTTATAAATCGATGAAACGGAATATTTTGATTGCAAAATTAATGTTTTCTCAATTGCCAACTAGTGGTGTATGACATCGCCTTAAGACTAATTGCTGGAACTTCTCGTACCAAAGAATAGTTTTTTCAAAAAATATTTAACTCTTTTTTAAACTTTGAAAAAAAAGATAAGTATTTTGAAATTTTTCTCATTTTCAAAATGAGTTTTTTGAAAAAAAAAAGATTTTTTTTATATTACGAAATACTTTGTAATTTTTGAACTTTTTTTTTCAAAGCAATCGCGTTTCTTTAGCTGCATAGATATGAAATGTCGAGGCGCGTAAGCGCCGCGATGCTGTCTAACATATGAAAAATGAGTCCAAATTTATACTCATTATTAAAATCTCTATAAAATTTTTGATAATTTGATGTGCATATGTCTAAGGATCATTTTTGACCGCCAAATGGCATTTATTTTATTTTTTTCACTAAATCCGTTCTTTTGAAACCTGAGTTATCGTTTTTGGCATTGTTTGCCCCGTATCTTCAAAACGGCTAGACCTGCCTTGTTCAAAAACTAATCAGCACGGCTCCTTATCAATAGAAATCGAATGCTCTTTGAACTATTCAAATCGGTTTTTCCGTGCGCTCGAAAATGTGAACGAAACATTGTATCCATACACACACACCTCCATTCTGAGGTATGCCAAAATGTACAAAATGTGCATATGTCTAATGATCATTTTTGATCTCAAAATGGCATTTTTTTACTTTATTACTAGATCTCCAAAACCGCTAGACCTACCTTTCCAAAAATTTAATCAGTTTTTCATCTTGTCAATACAAGTAAAATGTTTTTCGAATTATTGAAATTGGACGCTCTGTTCACTTAAAAACTGAGTTACCGTTTTTGGCTGTTTTTGCTCCTTATCTTTGAAATGGCTAGACCTGCCTATGCCAAAAATTAATCAGCACGTCTCCTTATTATTAGGTATCGAATAATTGAAATCGGTTGAACCGTGTTCCCGAAATCATCGACAAAAATTTGTATCTGCCAGACACACACACACATACATCCATTTTTTCTAAGTTATACCAAAATGTTCAGAAACCTTTGAAACGTAAAAATATATAAAAACTTTTATTTTGGAATTTTTTGCAATTACTACAACTTGCCCTATAGAAAGTTAAAAATACGTATTTTAAAAATAATTGATTGTAATAATTAAAATTTATTAATTATTGATTGTTTTATAATTAATTTTTAACATTGTAAAGTGTCAGTGCAAAATAACTAAAACAGATAAAACTAAGTGATAAATCTGTAACAATCTAAGTAAATTACTTAACTAATCTAATAAATCGTAATACAATTACAAAATTTAATATCCTATTAGTGAATTAAAACAAGACTAATAATCATGTGACTGCCCGATACCGAATATAAATATATATGATATATATATATATATATATATATATATATATATATATATATATATATGTTTAATTTGAGTTTAATAATCGGGCGTAACATCAATAAAAATATTTTTATTGATGTTACGCCCGATTATTAAACTCAAATTAAACATATATATCAACATCAAATTCAAGACTATTCAAAAATATATATATATATATATATATATATATATATATATATATATATACGATACCGAAGCAGGTATCAAACTTGGTTGAATTATATTTTTTATGTGAAAATCGATATAACTTGTAATTGTAATAATTAAAATTTATTAATTATTGATTGTTTTATAATTAATTTTTAACATTGTAAAGTGTCAGTGCAAAATAACTAAAACAGATAAAACTAAGTGATAAATCTGTAACAATCTAAGTAAATTACTTAACTAATCTAATAAATCGTAATACAATTACAAAATTTAATATCCTATTAGTGAATTAAAACAAGACTAATGATCATGTGACTGCCCGATACCGAATATAAATATATATGATATATATATATATATATATATATATATATATATATATATATATATATGTTTAATTTGAGTTTAATAATCGGGCGTAACATCAATAAAAATATTTTTATTGATGTTACGCCCGATTATTAAACTCAAATTAAACATATATATCAACATCAAATTCAAGACTATTCAAAAATATATATATATATATATATATATATATATATATACGATACCGAAGCAGGTATCAAACTTGGTTGAATTATATTTTTTATGTGAAAATCGATATAACTACTGCTTGACATCAGGCTGTACAGGGCGGTTAATTATTTCCTCATATACAAGTATATTTGCTACTGATATAGTATAAAAATCAATTACATTCTGCCTGATTACATAAATGACATCTGAATTGGGACAAAAATTAATTTCTATTGACCACCGTAATTCATCTTGCATTCACGAAATACTATTCAAGAACCCAAAACCCGCCTTCAGTCAATTAAGAATCCTATGTTAAATATACCAAAAACCATTATATATGAGTTATCGACATTCAACCGCATCTTGCGGGCTGTCTGAAAAGTTACGACGGCGGCCAATGTGTGCTAACAAAAGCTCGGCGGGAAGCTTTAAGCTCCCTCGACACACGTCCACGTACATACAACTGGATTTAATTTAATAAATATCTTTATAATATAATCGTCAGTGATGATTTATTATGTCGGTTTGCAGTAAAGTAAATACGAGTCAAATATTAATTTAACGAAACAAAAGTCAAATACGGGGAATGTAAAACGCAGACACACACAAGTACTTCGTGGGTAAACATAATTAATATTAAATTTGTTTTCTCACTTAATTAAACAATTTGTGTGGAACGGTGTATAATCTGACTTATTAAAGACGTTGTAATACAGCATGCTCTGTTTAAAATATATTTCTCAAAAATAAATTGCTTTAATTTAAATTTTGGACAAAAAATTTGCAAAACCTATGATAAAATTTTATAATCAATTTGGAATTGAATTAATATTAAATTTAGTTACTCATCTAATTAAATGATGTACTCAATATTATATTATGGCTTTTTAACTAAGAAGTAATATAAAGACCAGTTTAATACATTTTTCTAAAAAATAAATTGCTTCAACTTGGATAATAAAAACTTTATAATAATCCTAAATTTAGTTAATTCTAAATTTAGTTAACACTAAATTTTGACGGTGAAAAAGTCCGTTTTTACATCAATATTTGAAAGTAGAGGACAAAAGGTATGTAACCAGACATGAACTTAAATCAAACAACGTCGTCTTTAGATGATGAACTGCCTTGTTTGAAAAAACATATTTTTTTTGTTGTTACTTTGTTTGAGCACTGTTGTTTAGTTTAACGATTATGAACACTGTTTTTTAGTTTGTGATAATCCAATTTTTAAGTATACGTTATTTAATTGCTTTATAAGAAGTATTATTATTTTTATGGCAAATTCAATAGATGCTTTTTTATAACCTCCATAAAAGCTAGCATGTGGGTGGGCTAAAAAGAACCAACTGAATGTTCACCCTGCTAAGGGCGTGAAAAATGAAACAATTGTAAAATAAATAAAATATATATTAATGAAAGCAATCTTCAAGAGATAAATTAAGTTAATAGTTATTGCAACTTTGCTGATAAATATTTCTGAATAATACTATATAATTATAGCACACAAAAATTAGTTAAGTCTATAAAAAAGATATACAGATTTTAATTAATTTTAAATTTGTTTTTTTGCCTAATTAAACAATGTGTGGTACTATATCAAATCTGCATCAAATTATATCACAAAAAATAAATCGCTATGATTTAAATTTCGTGAACAAGCATTACAAAAATTTGTGAGAAAACTTTATAATTAATTTTGAACCTAATTAATATTTAATTTATTTCAGTACATAATTAATTAATTAATTAATTTTGTGGAATGATATATAATGACTTGTTGCAGACGTCGAAATACAACATATCTAATTAAAATATACATTATGAGAATAAATGTTGTATAATTCGAAATTCGACTCGCAAACAAAAATTAATATTTACGATGACTAAATTTTACAAATAAAACATTTTTCACAATATTCAAGCAATGGGTTTAGGTTTCAATGAAATATATTTCGTAAAGTTGTAATATAATATATTTTTCAACTACTCGAACTAGTTTTGCATTCAATACTCAATTGAAAATTGTATTCACAGGGCAACTGTTCAATTACAACTGAAAAATGAAACAATGAATTACAAAAAATATGAATATTTTATTTGATAAGGTAGTTTATTTGTGCAACTTTGTGTTTGTATATGGCACCACAAAGTAAAATCAAATAAATTTTAATAAATAATGAATACACCTGTACTTTAACATATATCCAGTGATTTTTTTTAACACCACATATTAAATATGTAAAAAAGATGATCGTCGTACTATAAAATAAATAATTAAAAAATTAAATGAAAAATATGCTAATTATATTAATGATGTGGTACTAGATTTTTTTCGAATTTACGACACATATCCTAATGCAATTATGGTTTTAAGTAAATAGCTAACATATTTTTATGCTGAAAAACGCGTAGTTGAACTACGATTAATGAATAAAATTAAAATATATGTATCAAAGCTGGATATCAATCAATATGCAACTAAAATTTAATCCTAATATTGATGAAAAATTAAGTGATGGTACTAACTACATTTACTCTGTTGAGAATAAAATAATATTAACCCATTCCACTCTTATCAAATCTATTATTTCTATAGGCTTCAAATATAAGGATGAATAATCTCTTAATTAATCATTGTGTAGTAATCAATTTGCGCTCAAGTAATAAATTCATAATGGCGTTTCGTCTTAATTAGAATAATATTATCGAAACGTATAAAGCCTAAGAATAAATTCAACATTACGACCTTTTGCACAATGTAAAGTGAACATAAATAATCTTCATGTGCTATTAAAATACTTATCTATATAATTATATCTTGAGGACATTATTTACCTAAATTTAATGTCGTTTAGGAGTTTATGTTACAAGAGAATTTTGAAGGGAATGGACTGTAGAAATATGTATGGACGAGGTAACTAATCATAATATTTATTTACAGATATAAGAAATGAAGTAAATTGTAGTCTCACAGTAAATTAAGTTTATAATGTATATTTTTAAAGATTATTGGGATAGGATGGGGCACAACGGTTCAATTAGACTTTCAGAAATTATTTTGAAAAAATCAAACCAATTATATTGCAACGAATATCATATATCAAACAAACAATTGTTATTTGGTGCTTTTTACCCCATAGGCCGGGTAAAATGGCTATGGAGCAAACAGGTCGAATGTATATTTTTAATTTTTAAGAAAATTTATAAAAAATAGCTACATTATTCAGCCAATGCAAAATATAACTTTCATGGGTACATTTGTTGACGGTAGAGAAAATATAATACTGCTATAACTTTGATCTAGTATTTTTGTCAAAAAAATCATCAGCAGTGTTGG
>NW_020537324.1:25193567-25213928 GCF_003426905.1 Ctenocephalides felis
TACTTGTATTTCTCATTGAAATATTAATTTACATTCTTTAGAGTATCCTCCACATAGCAATATTTAATTTTTATTTTAAACTTACTATCGTGACGACATATTACATTAAGCACAGCTAAAACTAAAATATTACCTCATAATTTTTTTACAGCTAATTTTTCAAAGTGCTCTATTTGACTAACATATTCATCTTTTAAAAGTTTTTTGTGATGCAAATTTCTTCCAGTTGTTAATGAACCCATCAGCTAATGAAAATGATAGTCAGGTCATACTATTCTGTAATAAATTATTATTTACGACGTCGCTAATGAAAATTTTATTACATGATATTAAAAAACATAGTAAGTTTATTATTAGGATATATATATGTATATATATATATATATAATATATATAAATATATATAAATTATGCTGATAAACATTTTGCACATTTTTTTTACACGACGTACTTCAATTCAATTCTTTATTATAGTTACTATTACTTTGTTATCTTAAAGTAACAAAATTTTTCAGTATAGAATTAATTTGGTTAATAATAAATTCAGTATGTATTAAATAATAATATTATAAATATTAAAATAGACTAAAATATACAAAATTAGAAAAAGGACTCCACTGACAAGCAAAAGGTAGAAAATTAATCAGGGACTCTATTGACGAATAACAGCTAGAAAAAAATAGAAAAAGTGACTCTACTGACGCGCAAAAGATAAAACATTCAAAAGAACTCTACTGACGAGCAAAAGTTACAAAATTATAAAAGAGGACTATACAGACGAGCAAAATTTAGAAAATTTCAAAAAAGAACTCAACTAATGAGTAATAACTGCAAAATTAAAAAAAAGGAACTCTACTGACAAGTAAAAGGTAGAGAATTATGAACATGCTATAATCTAAAGACAATAGAGTATCTTCATTAAGTGAATTTGAATTTCAGATAGTTACAAATGAGCTGCTGCCATAAATTTGCAATAAGTATTTTCTCTCACGAGGAAAAACCTCAGGGGCACTCTTCTGAATTTTTATGAAACTTCTCATGATGGTAGAGTTGATAGTTGAAGCGAACTCTATAAAACGTTATAGGACTATGAAAAGTGGTTTTATTATAAAAATTAATTCATGTTTTAAAAAATAGAACGCGCGCAATACGAACGCGTATAATAGTGTACATATTAATATGCCTCGGTAGCTCAGTCGGTTTAAGCTCTAGCTTCTACTTTTTGCTCTTAGATTTATAGATAAGAGTTAAAAATGATTCATGTCAAATCTTACCGACACATGTTTTTTTAGGTTTTTAAAATTATTTTTATGTATTAATAGTTAAATATTGCAGAAATATTTATGATTATCTCAATGCATAAATCTTGCGAAAATTGATATGTTTAACATAAATCTACTATGTCAGACAAAATTGTTTATATAAAAAAAATTATATAAAAAATAACTTGATAATTTTAGCCATTTTATTGTAGAAGACTGACTCTTCCTTGGATCCGGGGCAAAGTTAAAGCTTGAAACCAGACTTTGACTTTCAAATGTTCATTTAATTAAATATTTATTAGGACTAATTCTATTAATTAATATAAATTTTACTTTACATTATTCAATAACAATTTTAGTATTACATGCTTGTGGTAGATCAAACTTATTATTGTTAATGTACTAGTTCATTCTCTCGCAATTGTTCACCGACTGACGATGGCATAAAATCATACGTCGAGAAATTTATGGAAAAAGGATATACAAAATATTTTCATTTTTTACTTAGTGAGCCTTCCAAGAGATTATTCACATATAAAAAGACCTTTGACACCGGGTATTTCCCTTTATCCAAAACAAAATACACTTGTGACAGCGGTTTGTTGATTCCTCCAGGCACTTTTAAAATATGTTTAAAACGGTCATGGACTTCTACAGCGATGCGTGCTTATTTTCCACAATTATTTCTAAATGTTTTTTTTTAATTTTGGAAGCAGAAAAATGTCATTTACAGAAAGGCAAGAATGGTAAAAATGCAAATGAAGTTGGTTTGTTATGATGGCGGAGAAAATCTCAACAGATAAACAACATCGGCCAAGCTTGTGGTGAACTGAAATAAATATGTTGTGGGTTATATGTCATACTAAATAACTTCATGTAGGGTTGACGGGTTGTTAAATAGATATGTAGGCGCGTAGATAAGATAATAGGTGGACAGGTAGACAGGTAGACAAAGATACAAGTATAAAGATAGACTGGCAGTCTAGACTAAAACAAGTAGATATGCCGACAAGACCAAATGTTTTAGAAAAATTAGTAGCTTTTGTTAACATGGTCATGGACGTGATTGCTATATTTTTTTTTATTAAATGTATATGTAACAATCAGAATAAAGTAAGTAATTCTATGAGCTACAGTGAGAACATAATCCAAACAAATCAGTAATGTAAAGTAAAGGCAAAAATAATAATAATAATAATAATAATAATAATAATAATAATAAATAACTAAAAATAAATAACTAACTATAATGATTGCTATATGAATGCAATAACATTCTGTATCACATTTTCATTGTGATGCAGAATGGCCTGAATACTATATCATTTAAAATTTAAACTCAACTGTTTTGAGTTTAATTTTATATAACTTTACGTTTTTGTAATTATTATACCTGTCAAAGTAATGAGTAACCCACTATTTATATATTTTTGTATTATCTTATCTTTTTCCGTAGTCACTTCGGCAAGCACCTTGCATAAAATGGAAGCGTAATACTTGACGTGGATGCTATAACATTTGTCGTATATAACTATTGAAATATTACAAACTAACTGCGCTCATAAACAATTTTTAATTTCGGATATCACAAAAAAAAATTAAGTAAAACAACTGTCTATTTTTGCGCCTCGTTGTAACTATTACTGTCCGCGAAAGCGTTAATTTTAAAATTGTTACTTATAGGATCTGAACTACGTTCTATTCAAATTTTACTATTAAATAAAACGCTAATTTCAAAATACAAATAAAATCAATTAGCAGGCCGAAGCACAACAAATAATATTTGAAAATATATTATTGTACCAGCAAGGGAGAACTGCGAAAATAATTTCAATTAAACATATAAAAGCGATTACCTTTGTCTACAACATAGAAAACTATTTAAATTTTAATTTCTGACAAAAATATAAATAAAATCTACTTATTAACTTCCCGTAGGGCATGTTATAGTAATCGCAAAAAAATCGAAAATGAAAATTTTTATATATCTTTACGTTTCAAAACCTCTGAACATTTTGGCATACTTTAGAAAAAATGAATGTATGTGTGTGTGTGCGGATACAAATTTTTGTCGACGATTTTGGGAACACGGATGAAGCGATTTGAATAATTCAAAAAACATTCGATTCGTATTGATAAGGAGACGTGCTGATTAGTTTTTGGCGAAGGCAGGTCCAGCCGTTCCAAAGATATGGGGCAAAAGGTGCCAAAAACGATAACTCAGTTTTTAAGAGAACGGAGTTTCCGATTTGAATAATTCAAAAATCATTTTACTTGTATTAACAAGATGAAAAACTGATCAAATTTTCATGAATGCAGGTCTAGCGGTTTTTGAAATCTAGTAGAAAAAAGTAAAAAAGATGCCATTTGGCGGTAAAAAATGATCATTAGACATATGCACATCAAATTATAAGATATTTTATAGAGATTTTAACAATAAGTATAAATTTTGTTTACATTGTTATGGGAACCGTACCAATGTTTATCCGTTAGACGGCGACGCAGCGCTTAAGCGCTTCGATATGTCGGCTCTATGCAGTTGAATCAGTACGATTGCTTTGAAAAAAAGTTCAGAATAATTTTTCTTCAACAAGCTTTTTTTTTCAAAAAAAGAAAATTTTTGTGAAAATTTATAGTTTCACAGAAATCTAATTTTTTCAGAGTAATTTTTTTTCAAAAATGTTGATTTTTTAAAAAAAAAATTTTTTTGGTACGGGAAGTTCCAGCATTTTGCCTAAAGGCACGATGCCATGCGCCCCACGAGTTAATAGACTCCAATAAAATCGAAATTGGTACAAAACTATCATTCATCTAATTTAGGATATTGATCTATATATATAGTATCGGTTTGTATATTTAATACAAAGCCTATATGTTTAGTACTATCCTGAATCAATCATGTAACTCTATAATTCAATCTGTATTGTATTTTCCAAGTAAGATACATATTATAAGCAAACTAAACACAAATACATATATTATTAAACCGTCTTCTAATGGGTTGTGTATGGAGCTGGCATATGAATTGCGAGATAGTAGCGTGCCGGTTGAATTTTCACGTAGGTACATCGTAGGGATGTTAAATATTAATAAAAGAATAGAAAATTAATATCGATGTTAATTCTTTTGAGAGAACTCTGTTGTGATAGCATAGATTTTTTTCCATACTAGCGAGTTTGTAACTACAAACTTCCTAAAAAGTCGTTCAGTAATCTTAGTGGCTAGTATATAGAGATTTATGCTACATAGGGGGGTAGTCATTTTAAATTTAATATCGATGAGATAAAAAGAAAATATTTAAATTCAAATTACTTATTTATATGCTAAGCCTAATGGGTTTGGTCTTTTAAGTTGTTTAGCATTTTTTGTGGATAGCAAATTTTCATGTTTCTTTATTGTAGATCATTATAATAATTCATTTGAATACTTAAATAATAATTCGTCATCATTGCGGATGAACAGATGCGTGAAAAATGAAATTTTCATAGCTGAAAATACCTAATTTGCCTTGATTATCAAAATTCACTTGTGAGAGAAGCCAATATTGATTATTACTTATTTCGGAAAAAATTGTGATGATAGCTTTGAAATTACTGTTTTTTATGCTAGGTAATTATTATAATTTATTTCAATGCAAATTAATATTTCATCAGTAACGAGAGCAGCTGCATTAAAATGAATTATTTATAGCTGAAATTAGTTAATTTGCTTCATATAATTATATATCGTTGAAATATTTACCATAATCTACAAGAGCACTTTTTTCTTTCCTTTTTCTTATTTAATGATGTTAATTAGGCTAATAATAATTAGTCATTAGACTACATTTTCCGAATTCATACATCAATTTCAAATAAAATATCTTACTCAAAATTCACTCCATGCTTTAGCTCATTTTTTCCATATAATTTCTGTCCTCAGTTTAAACTACATTGATAATTCAAGATTAAAATTTTTAATTTCAATGTATATATGGTACATGAAAAAATTTTCTCATCCAGATGTTTTTTGTGTCATGTCTAAATGATGTATCTTATTTAATATTTTTGCTTGATCACTTATTTTATTGCTGAGGCGTCTGTTGGAGACTTCTAGCATTACAAAGCTAATTAAGCCTCGAAAGCATGATTAATCTTCCGGTACAACATTTTATGAAATTCTGAGAAAGTGATTTTGAAGCAAGCACATGGAACTTTTATGACATTGACATTGACATAGTAGATATATTATACTGCTTTTGGAAATTGATGTGTTGAAGTAAATAAAATACGAATGTTACTGCAAATGAAACGTTAATTTCATATTACTGCAGACCAACATCTCGGTACTTATTCTTATGAGGTTGGTTGGCGCCAAAATTTCATAATTTTAAATTGCCCTTATGTCCATTTAACATGTCTGTGAAATACATGAATATTTCTGGTATTTGAAAACAAAACTCTTCAATTTTCATGTATTTACATAATTTGTAAACCTAGTTCAGAAAGCATAGCACGATGATTAAAAGAACTTCATAAACACAAGTAAATCCTCACAAGTACACAAGTTTTGCAAAAATCAATATTTATTAGAATTTTTATATTTGTTAGTTGTATCTAAAATATCGATATTTGAAGTAGAAAAACGCATACCAGTACTATCGACCTTTGACTAAATGTTCTGGAATGTACTTTTACTTTGCATAATTTTATATTATCTAAAGAATTTACTTACAATAAATGTGAAAGGATAAGTAGATTCACAAGTATGATTTACCATTGAAATGACAATCAGTTATATTTAACGATATACAATCGAAAATTGTACATAAACACACGCAAATTTATATACTTATTTCATAGTAATTATTTGATAATGATTTTAACTCACATATTTTTTTTACATTATTTTTCTATATAGATTTCAAGAATATATTCAAAATAATTATAAGAAAATGGAAAACATATAGAATAAATTTTTGATAAAAACCCATTGAATAAAGGTAGATAAATCTTTAAGAATTCGATTGAATTTCATTCTATCTCATTTATCACTTTAGATATAGGTCATATCACTTTCAAATTTAGTTAGATGACCCCAAAATATATAGATCTGTACCATCTACTGGTAGACTGAAAGATTGATAGACAAGTCAAATCGGTAGACAGGTGAACAGGAATAAATGTAGAGAAGCAGATAGGTAGACAGGTAAATGATACATGAATTAAAAAAATATTATTGAGAAAATAGATTTTTCATATATATATTGCGAAGTTAATGCAGCTTGACACAAGGCAAAATAGCACTTACAACTAGTTAATAATTAAGTTTAATTTAGATTGATCGATAATATACAAAAAATCAAGTTAAACATAAAGTAAAAACCTATGGTATAGATATAAAAAAACTACTATTTATGCAATTAATAAAAATGCAATTAAAAAACTACTATGTATAACAATTAATTTCACAAGTGTAATTTGAATAAATCTAATTTTGCCGTAATTATTACTTCAAGTAGAATTAATTATACAATTATTAACCCTCCGTCGGTCGGAGTGGTCTGACCAGACTTTTTTCGACTTCAATTTAAAAAAAATTAATACTTATAGTGATCCTATCGACTTGAAATTTCTTGACTTTTCTTAAAATTTCATTAGCTGTCGCTCAATGACAAAATCAGGACGAAAAAATGTACAGAAGAATAAATATAAGAATATTAACTTTTTTATACTTCTAACGGTCGGAGTGGTCTGTTTAGACCACCCATACATTTTGTATTAAATATAAGCTTTTTGATATATGTAAACCAGTATTTTCTCTTTTTTCTGGTATTTTCTATTCAAACTGCGTTTTATATATTCTTTGCTATGTGTTGTAACATGAATGTTAGTATTTTCACGACGAGAGTTCCTTGAAAATCTACCAAACTTATTGGTCATCGCAAACATTGAAAATCGCATGAGTAATGCGCACATAATCAACAACTTTTCTACCCGTACTGCGTTCGAAAATTTTTTTTGGCAAACCTGTAGTGAAATTATATTTTCACCTTGAATTTTACAGCTAATTTCAAAGGCTATGCACTTCATTTCGTTTTCATTTGAATTTCACATTCATTTCGAAGGCGCCGAAAAAGAATAAATATTGTTTTTCATTAATATAAAACAGAAAAATTAACAAAAAAAAGCAACAACTTTTTTATATTCCTTGACTTTTTTATATAATATAATATGATATATAATATTTTTATTATAAGCAAGCTCAACACATGCAAAAGAAGGTAAAAAAATCAAAACTATAAATATTTACTACTAATAGTCGTTGATATATAAGACAGCAAAAACTGATTTATTCCATATAAATGCATGTAAAATGAATGATGGTCCAGCCAGACCACTCCGACCGTTCGAATTTGAATAAATATCCGACCGACGGAGGGTTAATTTTAATTCAACCAACTAACAGCCAGTGATCAAAGTTTTATACTCATGACTAGTATACTCGTTATTTCACTTTTTTTTCCACTTCTTTTTGACGAATTTATTCGTAAATTACAGTTAACTAGTTAAATATATCTGTAGTACATATTGAAAGCAGTCATATGGAATTATAAATAAAAAATTACTGAATAAATACATAAATTCGAACAAACCAAATTCCGTCCCCATTTCGACTTAATATAATTTTTCCGCAAATATGTTGCCCTAATATCGATTGTCGCTGCTAACCCCGAGCGTCGTGTAGTGGCGTGTTCCGTGTGGCGATGCATGTCTCTTGACACACTTCATCTCGGTGATTGGGGTACCCGTATCTGTCTTCCGCTCGCCGAAACCGACGCGACGCAGAAATATCCGAATGAATGAGGAGGCGAAACCGTTGCGGAGGCCTCAGACGGATCCACAATAGGATATACATCAACATCAACATCAACATCAACGTAACATAACGTACGCCCACGATGCTAAAAATTGATTCTAGTACTGGATATACCAGAGTTTATAATTATATTTAGATTTGATGTACGATTTTAGCATCTGTTCTTATTGTTAAAAATAACAGGAGTTTCTGGGATTGAAATGTAGTAGCTTATGGAATTGTGCGTTCACACATAATGTTTAAGTTATATTCTATGGAAAAAAAACACAGGATAGGGCGGGTCAGAAAGGTCCAATTTGACTTTAGTTATAATGTCTAATCCAAATCTACTACATAAACACGTATCAAACGAACTATCGAACTATGTTCAATAAAATTCCATATCTATAAGATAAATTCCTACTTATAGAAATGTATTTTTTTCGAGTTTCTCTAAAATTTAACATCTGTCCCTTTTGTTGGCATTGGAGTTGGAATAATTATTAACCCTTTCGACTCGGATGCCGCCGCTTCGTCGGCAAGATACATACAAATTCCGTAATTCGCGAGTGAAAAGGGATAATTTAATTCATCTCTTTCAAAATTACTTGTTTATCTTAATTCACTTCTTTATTTACTATTTTCTTATTGTTCACATCTTTGCCAGGATAATACTTCAGTTAGTCCTTTTACCGCATCCTTATGTAAGCTTTTATATAATTTATATTAGTCTGTTGAATCTTATCTAAAAATAAAGTAGATCTTATTAAATTAATTAAATAACGAATACTTAAAAATTACATTAAGGTCTTGTAATCTTAACAACAGTGCTCATAACCAAAAAAACTAACAACGAAGGAAAATGCTTTGTTATAAAATTTTATATGATATATGATTTTTTTTATCTTCTGATAATGAAGTTGCTTGGCTGGTTACACATTTGTTGCCCTCTACCTTTAAATATTGTTGTTTAAAAATTTATAACTTCATTTATTTTGAAATATTGATGATGGTCGATCTCATTTTACGCACGAAACTTTAAGCTGCACTCTATCCTAATTTGGAAGAAAAATATTTTTAAAATTTGCAAAATTTCATTTAGTCTTTTTTGCAGCACCCATATATGTATGCTTTTATATAGTTCATATAAAAAAGTCTGTTAATCTAGCCTAATAATAAAATACATCTTATAAAACAATTAAATGACAGACACTTAAAAATTATATTAAGGTCTTGCAATCAACAGTGCTCACAATTAAAAAAAACTTACAAAGAAGGGAAACGCTTTTGTATAAATTTTCAAATATAATCATTTATTTTCTGATAACGAAGTTGCTTGGATGATTAGACATTCAGATCTCTACTTTCAAAAATTGTTGTTAAAAAGTTTCTAACTTTACTTATTTTGAGATATTGATGGTCGACCTCATTTTACCTACGGAATTTTAAGCTGCACTCTATCCTAATTTGGAAGATGAATATTTTTAAAACCTTTTTTTTATATTTCTTTTTTTTATATTTTTTTCTACCATTGCTTTTTCTCGAATATTTTAACTATTTTAAATATGTTAATTATGTTTTGTACAACATTGTATAAAATTTGATGCTTCTTATTCGTGAGTTTTAGTAATAGCAACTAATTGAATATGGTTTTTTTGCATATCTTTATGTTTCAAAGGTTTCTGAATTCCTGGAATTCCTTAAAAAATGGTTGTATGTAAAATAAAGCTACTAAATGTGTGTATTGTTTTTTTTTTCAAAAAAGCTTGATTGGGTTTTATTTATATTGGAGTATATTGACATACCTAAATGTGATAAAAGTTGTAAAACTATTTTTATTAATTATTGATCAATTTCAGTCTTAATCTGGTATTTAAAATAGTTACTTTATCTGTACATCTTAATTTTATACGTGAACAAAATTTCATGCACATTTGTACGGAATCTTAATTCTACTGAATTTAGTTTTGTTAACTAAAAATTAGTTTAATTCAACAATTAAACTTAACAGATTAAATTTCAGGTTCAAAGCACATATTCTGCAAAAACTCAAATTTCGTAATAATTAGTATGCAGGTTGGAAGCTTATTAAATAGCTCGTGCTGTGGGGTATTTTGTTTGTAGGAGACTGGAATGACAATTGTATTTCGATAATTAACCTGGTCTGTAGACAAATATTTAAATAAAATAGAAATTTCCCTAATATTACGTAAAACTCTGTGTACTGGAGCTTAATCTACTTCTACTGACTACTACTGCTAGAACTACTATTAAAAATATTTTTTCACATTTTTATATTATTTGTATCTTTGTTGTGACATATATATCATTATAAATGCTTTAATTCAAACAATTTATATGTCATTAGAGCAAGTATGAATTCTAAAAAGTCTAGAGTCGACTACAGATACTAACAGTATTACTTGAAGAAATTGTCAAATAGGTTATAACAAGCCATTCAGACTTAATTAAAAGATTATACATTTAATTAATGAGATGGAAATAAAATTCTCAAATACTAAGGATAAATAACATTTTTATATAATAAAAAAAATAAAATAAATTGATTGAAAACAAAAAAAATTTAATTTAATAAATATTTGAATAAAGTCAAAATAATCATCATGTCTGACCAAAAATTTAATTATAAAAATGTTCGACTACTTTGTCTTTAAACTATATTTTTTATTTTTTTAGTGAATGATCACACCTGATTTTTTTATTTTTAAGTAACTTATGACATATTATAATATCAGAAAATAGTATGTAAAATAAAATTTCTCTCCACCGGAATGATTTACATGACACATGACTTACATGTGGTATGCAAGTAAATTCCTTCTTATAGTGCCGTGTAGTTGATTAAACTGAATCTTACCACGACAGGAGCATAAATAATATCCTTGTTGTTTCATGTAAAGTTCAAAAAGTGCAATTGGATTACTACGAATATGCACATTTTATCCTCAAACTCTAAATAAACAAAATAAAGGTTATTGATGTTTACTGCTGCATTTTAGATATTTTAATGTCTTTGATGAAAAAAATACTAATAAAATCTAAAAACTTTCAGTTACAGTTTTTCAAAAAATGTTAGAGATTCTCAAAACTTAAAGCTTTGACCAACTTTAACCAACAAAACAATCAAATGAATCGAAAAAAATCGAAAATGAATTTTTGAATGTGTTACGTTTCAGTTTCTGAACATTTTGGAATACCTTACAAGAAATGTATATATGCGTTTGTGTGTATGTATGTATGCAGTAGTAAGCTTGGATACAATTTACCGTCCACCATTTTGGGTACACAGATCAGCCAACTTCAATGATTTAAAAAACATTCGATTCGTATTGATCGCGAGACGTTCAGATTAGTTTTTGGAAAATAGAGAGCAGGTCCAGGCCGTTGCGTTAGATATGGGACAAAACTTCCAAAAATGGCAATTCAGTTTTGAGAGAACGGAGCGTCCGATTTGAATAATTCAAAAAACATTTTACTTGTATCGATAGACTGAAGAGTTAATTAAATTTTTGGGAAGGCAGGTCTACCGAAAAAAGTTAAGAAAAATGCCATTTAACGATCCAAAAATATCAATAAACATATGCATATGAAATTACCAGATATTTTATTAAAATTCTAATAACAACAAATTTTGTTCACATTTTTATAGATTTGGTATTAAGATTTCTAATGTTTAACCATCGCTTTGAATATTTTTTTTTAAAAAAGTCAATCGTTATTTCTAGAATATGTTTAAAAAAACAAGATTTTCAAAAAATTTCAATATTCACAAAAACCTATTATTTTAATTTTCAAAATTTTCAAAAAAAAAAATTAATGTTCAAAATACCACTACTCGTTTCGTTTTAAATCATTTTGCGTTTTGGATAATAAAATGTAATAAATCAAATAAATATAATAAATGTAATAAATCCAAATAATAAAATGTGTGATAAATCTGAAAACCTTTGACTTTTTTGTTATGAAAATTATACTATTTTCAACATATTTATTTTTGCAGTATAATGAAACTGAATACAAAAATAACATTGCGGTAGTAATTAAATCTTATATGACGGTCATAAAATTCTTTGTCAACAAGTTTTTATTATCTTTTAAAACAATCAAATATTGGTATCGACTTTTTGACATATTTTATTGTTAGTTTAGTGTGAGATGTATGCAATCTATACATATTATAATTATGACAGAGTACACTTCATATGAAATACTTTTATTTATTTTGCAAAGTAATTCATTAATATCTGATAATTACCTACTCTGTTAATATTGCGAAAAGCATTGATACATGCAATATGATATCCTCATATTTATTTTGCGATTCAATTGCATATTATTTTTAAATTTCTGAGAATTCTTTACGTTATGGATATTGCAAAAAATGTTATCTCGTATGATACATGCTGATGGAAAAGAATATGAAAGCTATTAAACGGGAAATAGTGTGCCGCACGCACGAAAAAGATTATTATTGTATATTATATACTGAAAGTTTCATATTTTTAGAAATTGAGTTTTATTATTAGTATTGTGTACTTTTATTAAGTTTAAAATTTCAGTCGTTATTTTAAAACATCATTTTATAGTCGCATTTTATTATTGAAATATATTCGTACTTATTGGTAATAAATAATTTAAGCTACATATTCATAGAAATCGTGAGAAAATATTTTGGTTTTAGTGTTTTTTAAAATATGTGTTGAATTTTTTTTCTGTTCACTAAAAAATCACAGAGTGAGAACATATATTTGAGTATTTAATTTAAATTATTTTTTATATAAATATTATTAATATCTCCTATATATTACATATCAATTCTATTCATTTAATATATTGTTTATAACCTTCTACTAATTTTTATCAATTTTATTTTCATTTATTCATTGATAATTTATTCCTTATTCTAAAAATTGAAAAATTTTTGATCACTCGTTATATGTGAAGGATTTTAGACAATTATTTCGATAATTGAAATCTAAAGCTATTACTGATACGAATATATATGTCGAATATTATTTTTTGGGTTTCTTTATTTTAAAAAGTATATTATACTAACTTAAATAATAATATATTAACGTTTGCTTTCAAAAAGTTCATAGCATAATAATTTAAGCAGTATAATATTACATTTGTTCACATCAATTTAATTTAATATAATTGAGATATCCGTGTATCACATGGAGTAAAATTAACACTAAAATACTAAATTTAGCGTTTGACATAGTGCTTTGGATTATTTTGCCTAAATTAGTTATATTACATTGAAGATTTATAAATATCTCTATCCAAATTCAACACCACAGAATTCATAGTTATAGGCGTAGGTTGGAATTGAACTATTATTTTCAGCAACTTCCAAAAATTCATTGGGTTTTAAAAATTCCAAAACAATTAAAAATTATCTGGTTTATCTATATTTAATCAAACATTAATTATTTTGATAAACTCAATATAAACTATTGAGACTTATAATGACAATCCAGTGAATTTTTTCTATTTATTACAAGATTTGCAAATTTAAAAATATTTTTGTGATTATTTTAGTGTATAGTATTGCCTTTTAAATTGCGGATATTAAAATAGTTACATTATCTTAAATACCCATTGAAATGTGTGCTGATCTAATAAAAATTGTATGAATTATGTTTTTTATTGTACGTTAAATGTTTAAAACAATAGTTTTTATATCTATATTCATTATATGCAAACTTTTATATAAAATATTACATTTTATGAATTTGACGATTATGATATTGTTATGATAGTCATATAGTGATTTATTCATCACTAATTATATAATTTTTCTAATAAACTTTTTGTATTCTTTGTATTAAGATGTTCGTTCAGACCATGAACCTTGTCTTTCATACAAAGTTACTTTATAAATAAAAAAAATTCAATTTCCTACTAATATCATTCGAATATTTTTAAATTTTTAAAATCGGTTCAGGATTTTTGACAAAAAACTTAGATGAAAACTTTTACAATTTTTATTGCTAATTTTGGAAAAAGTGCTCGTATGATCTTCTCACAACACTACTTAATTAGGGTTATTAACCATAATTTTTTTTTATATTGGATCAACGTTTTGAGAATACACCAAAGAAAGATCACAATTTTAGCATGTGTACGCACAAATACATATACCCTTTTATAAATTTTTTGTCAAACGATTCAGGAACACTTGAAAAATAGAAAAATTATAGAACTACATAAACATAAACTTTACCTTTGAGTTAAAACTACAGCATTCAGAATTGAACTGCAGCTAACAATGTTCTCAAGTTATCGTTCGGAATTCGACTAGAAAAGCACCGTTTTCAACGTTTTTGGATTTTTGTTTTCCCTAAATTTTCATTTGTTTTCCTCTGCTCCCTAATATTCCTTCTTTAAATCCTTTCCAAGGTCATGTAGCAATATGAGATTTCGTGTGTTCCAAAATATTTCATTGCCGTATCCGCTATAGCAATATGGCACCTACGTTATGCATTATGCATATATGCGGCGGGATATGAATTCCGGTCTATATCAAACATATTTTAATATGTGAGCCCTTTTAGGAAATATAACTTCAGCTACTGTGTTTGTTTCAATGCACAATAGCTACATGGATATGCTTATGAAAATAATAAATTATTATTCATTACTTGTGTATGGTTTTGTGTCATGACGCTCCACCTTAAACTTCACATGCTTTGTATGTGGAAGTTTGCATTAAGACAAGTTGCATAAAAATAGAAAATTTTCTCAACTTTATTTATTTTGGGAATGAAGTATTTTACCAAAAACTATAATATTTTATCATAAACTATATTAATATTATCCAAACAAACTTGTAATATCTAATAATATTAATATAAGTGCTCAAACACTTGCCTGTATGTCCAAAAGCGCAGATCATTATTCCATTTCCATTATTATGATTTAGCTTTATAGTTTTTGATAAAGATTGTTCGAGCCGTTTCTTTATATATTAAAAAAAAGTATGTAAATGTTAAAAAATGTGAAACATACTAATAGAGTTCGTGTTCCAAACGAATATCGTAAAATATTACAGACCTACATAAAGTGGTTAAATTATATGAATGTTATTAATGAACGTTAAACATTTATATCACAATGTAGTGTATTTTATAATTGCAATAATTATAAATAAAAAAATACATTATAAATGGTTTATTAATAATTGCAAGATGGTATTCTTTACTAATTCGAAAACTGGAAAATTCAGTTTGAACTCGAATGGAATTCGAAATGAAAATCTTGAAGTTCAAGTTCATAAACAAATGTTCAAGTCTTAAGCATTCGTATTTGTATAATTTATAAATTATGTTTATGAAGTTTTCAATATAAAATACAAAATATAATTATCATTAATACCATAATGTATAATTATAATTTGCTCATTAAATTTTATTATTTAGTTCACCTCGAATATTAATATTTCAATGCAAGTCTGCTCTAGACTTTTGAACAATAATTTTTTATATATAAAATTTAAAATTAAACTAGTGGTGTATGACATCGTGCCTTAAGGCAAATTGGTAGAACTTCCCGTATCTTAATGAAATATTCCAGTAATATTGAATGTTTTTAATAGTCCATTATAATTATTTGAAGTATTATATATAAGTGATGTTTAGAACTTTTAGCTAGAATTAGAATTAAAAACCGAACAACATTTTTCAATATTCAAAAAAAAATTTTTTTTTAGTTAAAAATACATTTAAAAAAAATCTTCCCAAAAGTAATCGTTTCGTCAACACAAGCAAAGTTTTTTAAATCATTCAAATCGGATGCATAGCCTCAGAAACTGTCATTTTTTGCACATTTAGCTCTGCATTTCCGAAACAGCGTGATCTGCCTTTGCCAAAATCTAATCACTTCTCCCCATCATTACGAGTAGTATGTTTTTTGAACATTTTTAGTACTTTTTGTTCCATATCTCCGAAGCTGCTTCACTTGTCTTTGCCAAAAACTAATCAGCACATCTCCCTATCAATAGAAATCGATTGCTTTTGGAATTTTTCAAATCGGTTAATTCATATGCCCGAAATCGTCGACAAGAAAATTGTCACCACACATACACACACATCCATTTTTTTGAGGTATACCAAAATTCAGAAATCTTTGAAACGTGAAGATAAGCAAAAAAAAATATTTTTAATTTTTGGCCCTACGGGAAGTTAATAAGAAAGTTAGTTTATATTCCATCCAAGTCTACTTGCAAAAGGCCTGCTATCCTGAAACATCTTCAGAAGATTCTAAGAAACAAATCTTTTAGATTTAGCAAGATAACATAAGATAGTATAGCATTTTCAAATCTTATCTCTAATCATTAGTCATCAAAATTAGAATTCCTTCTCAGACAGAATACAATTCTATGGAAATAAACAAATAATATCATTATAGAAGTGAATAATTTTATGAAATTTATCTTCGAGTTCTAAAAATATTGTAATTAATATAATATACAATATTTCTTGGACAATCGCCTTTATCCCGTAAATAATTAAGTGCTATAAATAAAAGATATACTAAACCAGCCGAAGCCATGGATGTATTTTTATAACTTGATTTAAAAGGCATGCTTGATAGATTGCAATCTGTCTATATTCATCCATCTTCATAGATTTTGAAACCCCTGGGATAAAAAACAAACTGGAAATCAAATTATGTAGTCATATATCGTTTATTTATTTCCGACGAGAAAAATGTAAAATTCCTATAGATCACGAAGAAATTAATTTATTTCAAAATGCGATTCACATCAGTACCACTAGTAGGTACTTATGTACTTATAATAAAATTACCTATCTTTGATCATTTACCAAGAAAAACTGCGTTGCAGAAAATTGCTGTACTGATCATCATAAAGTATTCTGATAAAATAGATTTTCAGTCCAATCATTAGGAAACCGTCGTAAATGGAGTGTAATAATGCTTGATAGCAGTAATCAAATTGAGTTAAATGTAATAATAAAATCAAATAAGAAATAAAATTGTATAAGCCTCTCACAGGGTAATAATTTGAGAAAATTATGTTGTATTAGTAAAAGGGATATAAAATGATGTACGGAAAATGGGTTTTTATTATCTAGTTGGTTCTGAAGTCAGGCTTTTTCGTACATACAAAAGAATTCAGTTTTTCTGTCAATAGTTAGAAATTTACATTCAAAATATTTCTTCAAACTGTATCATTATTAGAATCCAGTAACAATTAACAATTAATTCAGTCTTTCAGCTCATTTTAATAAACTAAACTGTTTTAAAAATGTTATAGAGCATTAACAATACAGTTAAGCACTTATTTATTCCAGATAAATAAATTTATTCCAGAAAATATCAAATTACTAGTGGTGTATGACATCGTGTCTTAAGGAAAATTTCTGGAGCTTCCCGTACCCTAATGAAATATTCGAGGAATCCTAAATGTTTTTGAATTGATTATGAATACTCTAACTTTGTTTATTCTTATACTACTTAGTGACAAAATATAAGAACTTATGAATCGGCAAGATCAAATTTTTTTTTTTTGCTAAAAGCGAAAGTTTTATCAACACAAGCAGTAAGTTTTTTGAATCATTCAAATCGGATGCTCAGTTTTTACAAAAACTGCTATTTTTTGCACATTTTAGCTTCGTATTTCTAAAACGGCTGGTCCTGCCTTTGCCAAAAATTGATCTCCACGTCTCCCCATCATTACAAATTGAACGCTTTTAGATCGTTCAAATCGGATGCGTCGTTCTCTCAAAAACTCGTTTTCATTTTTTGCACTCTTTGTTTCGTATCTCCGAAACGGCTAGGCCTGCCTTCGCTAAAAACTAAGAAGCACATCTTCAAAACAATAGGAATCGATTGTTTTTTAAACCATTCTACTCACATCCATTTTTTATAAGGTATTCTAAAATGTGAAGATTAGGAAAATTAGAAAGTTAATAGTCTCATATATTCTACTTATGAAGATATCATTTTTTAGAATTAGATATAATTTTAATTAGCTACATTTTTCTAATTTATAATTAAAAAACAATATCCTAAAATCGCTTTGTATACTAATTACATGTTGTTTACAACAAAAATATTCTTCTACAATTTTTTTATTATGATAATTAATAACATTGATAATTTGAATAAAAATTTAAATAAAATCAGAGCATGTCAAATTTCTTTGAGATTGTTCAGACTACTTGCTAGCATTTTTTGAATATATTAATTAATATTAATATTTGTCTTTTTAAGCAATTATTTCTTATTTGGATTTTTATATGTACGACATAATTTTATAAAATTGTCTCAAATAGTAAAAAATCGAATCAGTTTTGAATGATGTTCCACATATCAAATTTTACAGATTTCTCTATTAAATGAATTTATTTTTTTCAATCACACGAAAGCGTTATAATCAACATTAATTACTTTATTCTGATTTATTTATTATTTACTTTAAATTGTTGAAATTAAACAAGAAATTTCAAAAATGCATATCTTTAACTTGACTTTTACATTTTTAATATTACAATATAACATCAAACCTAAAATATTATTATTTAATTTACAGTGTGAGACAAAAACTAATCTTAATATGTTAAAAGTGTGCATAACATTACAAATAAATCATAAACTGTGAAAAAGCTGAATTAAATAAATTAAAAATGGCATCCCATTTTGCAAATATGTTCGGCCAATTCGGCCAATATACTAAAAATAGTATATATAGTAATGGAACTAAAGAAGTGATAGAAAATTCTATTAATAAATTGAATGAGAATTCCAATTGTAAAAACCAAGTGAATGATACAACTAGTTCCAGTAGTAAACCTCTGAAATTGAAAAATGTCAGCAGCAAAGCCGAGTGTTATGATACTTTTACACACAAAGGCATCAATGGTGAGTAGATAATACTAAAGTAATCATTTATTCTTTGTTTGTTTGCTTTCAATATTTTAGAATAAATTTATAATGTATTTATAAATTGATTAATATTTAATATGATATTTTAAGTTGAATCTAATAATGTTTTATCATAGACTATTTCACTATAGAGACTTTTTATCTCTTCATCCATTTAGCTACTTTTACCAAATGCAATATCACACAAAATTATTTAAATCACACAAAATTATTCATCTAAATCAATTATTCTAATAATATATCATTATGTCTTATGAACATCATACTAAAATCTTCGATATTAGACTTTCAATAACTCAATGAAGACATGCTATGATTTGGAAAATACTATGTCTACAAAATTGTTATATTTTGTTTGGTTTCAATAGACAGTAAAATAAAAATAGTGCATACAGAAGTAAATTAAGTTAAAAAAGCAATTTCACAAAATATGAATCACAAATCAAAGTTATATATAGTATTATATATCTCTATACTGTCACAAAATGAACCCATGAATGTTATATTTTGCATCGGTTGAATAATGTAGCTATCATTTTATAAAATCCCTTTAAAATTAAAAATAAACTAGTTGGTTTGGTATTACGCAAGTTACATGAACTTCCCGATATATTTAAATAATCGACTTAACCAATAAAAAATAAATTAATTTATGAGTCATTAAAAGTATTCCAAGTGGATTTATTACACATAACTGAAAACGAACGAACACTTTGACTCTGAGTATTTTCTAAAAGCAAAATTTCAAAAATCAAAAATTTTTATAATTGAGCCAGTTTTTTGTAGTACTTTAATTGTTTAGTATGTTCATTAGGACCAAATACTCTATCGTTATACCAAGTAAACAGTCTAATTTTAATTTTTAACAAACGTCAAAAAACAACTCATTTTCTAAAATTTTGATGAATTTTTAAAATTAAACTGCCTGTCGTAATATTTCAGTAAGTTCTATAAGACCATGGTATATAGCGCTAAAAAAAATCCATAAAAATCGGCTTAAATTTTTTTTCCACAGTTAATTACAAGAAAATGGCTCGGTAGATTTTCACCTAAAACTAATCAGTACCATTCCCAACTAATATCTTTCGAACAGTTTTTTGATTTTTTAAAATCGGTTTTTGGAGGATGAGCTTAAATGTGGACGAAAATTTAACACTTTTTTTCAAATTACAAAGAATCGGCTTGGCAGATCGTCGCACAAAACTGACAAACGATAGTCCTCACCAAATACATCAAATGGCTTTTAAACTTCTGAAATCGGTCAGGCGTTTTTTGAGAAAAACGTCGATCAAGGGTCTAATTTTGTCAAATGCTAAAAAAACGATAC
>NW_020537324.1:25214028-25230588 GCF_003426905.1 Ctenocephalides felis
TACGTTCGTCCTTCAGCTGGTTGAACCAGAACAGCCTTGGTTCTATGTTTCCTCCGAGTTGTCCTATGATGGTTGTTTCTGTGCTTAGCACTATCATTTGTATCGATTTTTTCGGTTTTCGGTTTCTCGGTTTCCTCCAAGGTTTCTTTCGGATCTCGGGCTCCTTTCTTCTTCGAACTTTTTCGAACCACTTTCGTCCAGTTATTTTCTACAGCCGATTTTTTAGGCGGATGCGTTTCCGCGTCAGAGGTGGGACTAAGTGAAGATAGCAACCTTTTGTTTGTGTTTTGCTCCTGGTCTTAGGAATTGGCGTCTGAGTTACACCCGTTTAATAGTTTCTCGGGAGAGGTCTGTGTAGTTTGCACTGTCATTGCGAGAGCTTTGGGGGTTGCCGTATATTCTTTCAATGCCAGGCTATATGCTGTATCAATCGGACCTGAATATGTGTGTGTGTATGTGTGTGTGTGTATGTAAGTGTGTGTATGTATGTGCGGATACAAATTTTCGTCGACGATTTCGGGAACACGGATCAACCGATTTGAATAATTCAAAGAACATTCGATTCGTATTGATAAGGAGACGTGCTGATTAGTTTTTGGCGAAGGCAGGTCTAGCCGTTCCGAAGATACGGGGCAAAAAGTGCCGAAAACGGTAACTCAGTTTTTAAGAGAATGGAGCGCCCGATTTAAATATTCAAAAAAACATTTCACTTGTATTGACAAGATGAGAATCGATCAAATTTTCATAAAGGTAGGTCTAGCGGTTTCGGAGATATGGAGGAAAAAGTAAAAAAATGAGCCATTTGGCGGTCAAAAATGATCATTAGACATATGCACATCAAATTATCAGATATTTATAGAGATTTTAACATAAGTATACATTTTGTTAACATTCCTATGGGTTCCGTACCAATGCTTATGCGTTAGACAGCGACGCGGCGCTTACGCGCTTTATTTGTCCTTTGTCCCTATGCAGTTAAATCAGTACGATTGCTTTGAAAAAAAGTTCAAATCTTCCACAATATGTCAAAATAAAGAGAAAAATTTTTTTCAAAAAAAAAAAATTAAAAAAAAATTATTTTTTTAAAAAAAATTTTTTTTTCAAAAAAAAGTAATTTTTGGTCCATTATATAGTTTCTCAAAAATATTATTTTTTCAAAGTACATTTTTTTCAAAAACGTTAATCGTTTTTAAAAAATTAATAATATTTGGTACGGGAAGTTCCAGCAATTTGCCTTAAGGCACGATGCCTTAATTGCCTTAAGACAGAATTCCACTTACAGCTAGTTGTTTCTGTATTCGGCATTCTTCTTCAAATAGCAAAAAATAACACTGCCCAAAGCTACGTTACAGAATATAAACCAATGTTGCTAAATCTAAATATAATATGTAAGAGAATATATAAAAAAATCGCGTCTGTTTAGAGTTTCTATTATTGTAAGTGGTAAACAAAATTCGTCTAGCCATTCGTCAATCAATAGAGTCAGACGTCATTTACATATAAACAGATTCTAGATATAAAATCTGATTACAGTTTTTCTTTATTTTCAACATTTGCTATTTTCGTACTTATCTTCTTGCAAATACTGTTATTGCAATAAAATTGTAAATATTATTCTATCGCGGAAATTTATTGATATTATGCAAAGTAATATATATTAAATAAATGGTCATACATTAATATAGGCTTTTGGATGAAGGTTCACGATTAAATCTGATATAAAAAACTATTTTTATTCTAGAAAATGCAGTAGTATACTTTATACTTTAAAACAGTTTTTCAATATTAAATAATCCAAATGCCAAAAATTTAGAAATCAGGATATTTCGAAAGTTTAGTTTAGACATAGAGATTCTTTGACTACGTACTTGTATTTGCTATTTTCGATGAGCATTGACGACTAAATTTATAATATTTAAGTAAAAACACACCACAATTGCAAGATATAGAATTGGATTGGATAGAAAGATAAAACTGTGTAACTTGTCGCAAAACTGAACTATTAGTTCAACAAGTTACACTGTTTATATCATAAATTTAATCAACTCCCATTGAAAATAGCAAATTGGAGTATATAGGGCATACAATTTTCTATCTTATCAACCAAACAATTTAGTAAACTTACTAAAGTTAGTGGGGGTCGATCATACATTTGGTCGCGATTGAGGCACTCTAAATGGGTCAAAACGGAATTTTTGAAAAATCAACCCTTATCTTTGGGTCAATGCACGGGACATCAGAATTCATTTTAGAGGAATGGTTTGTTCAGCAATATATCTTATTTTGATTTCTGAATCCGAAAATCATATGTGATACGCGACTTTTAATAATTTTCTTTTTGTGAATAATAAAGTTTACTAACCTGTCTGTAATCATCTACATATGTGGAAGACCGCATGTAAACTTCTTGTATTCACCAAAAGAACCTGAAATATTTTATCTTGTTAAATTGTTGTCTTTCATAATAAGATTATATTACAATTTCTAGAACACATACGTCAGCCGCTGCCCTGCTGACAGTTCTCGAACCATTCCGCATAGAACCTGCTGCAGTAGCAATGAGTTGCTTGTCACTTGTTGGATTAACTGGAGCAATAATAGATTTGTTCTCTGCCCTGCCAGCTATGTTGTCCAGATTGGCATCACCACCTTGGCGTCTACTTGCTCGGAGTCTTTTGTACGAGAGCCCCGAATCTGGTAGTCCTGTACTTGCTATATTCGTTGCAGGTTAGACATATATCTTGAAACAGAAATTGAGAATATCAGAAAAGCACAAATTATAAAATAAAGTGTATTGAATTGAAAAATAGCTTTGTTGCACAGGTGAATAATAAGTCAGTAAATTTGTGTTCTTGAAACTGATGAAAATAAGTATTTCCCAAACAGTGAAACGTAACGAATTAGAATTTTTCAAATCCTCTAAGTCAACCTGAATATTTTGTGGATGTATGTGTTGTAAAATAAGGCACACTTTTCATATATCAAGTAGCTTTTTCATAATAAACCTATATAAATAATAATGATTCATAATACGATCTATACTGTTGAAAGCAAAAATTGCTTAAATTAGATAAATATTAACATGCTATCGTTTCAGGCTAGTACCTATGGAGAATTAATAGTAAATCAATGTATTACATCGAATCTAATATTAGAATATGAACAATTGTATATTAGAAAACTTGTTTTAGATGATGCGTTACAAAATTCAAATTTATTGAATACAGCAACTGTTAAACTAAATAAACACTCACCACTTTTATTTTATTTAAGTCTTAGTAATAAAATACAACAGTAATAAAATCTCCGTCCTTCTGTAAGCCAAAGTCCTACTTTTTCAAAATGCATTCTCCTGAGGTACAAAAGTTTAAAATGATCGTTACAAAACACCAAAATATTTCAATACAGCAATTGTTTAACAAAATACAATTGCACCATCTTTATTTTATTTAAGTCTTAGTAATAAAACCTCCGTCCTTCTGTAAGACGAAGTCCTGCTTTTCAAAAATGCATTTTCCTGAGGTATAAAAAAAACACCTGGAGTAAAAGCAATCTTGTCCTTCAGTAAGGTTTCCTTGAGACATGTTCCAGCTTTTCCAAAATGTATTTTCCTGAGGTACAAAAGAAAACACCTAGAGTAAAAGCAATCTTGTACTTCTGTAAGGTTTCCTTGAGACATGTTCCTGCTTTTCCAAAATGCATCTTCCTGAGGTACAAAATATAGCACCTGGAGTAAAAGCAATCTTGTCCTTCTGTAAGGTTTTCTTGAGATAAAGTCCTGCTTTTCCAAAATGCATTTTCCTGAGGTACAAACGAAAACACCATGGAGCAAAAGCAATCTTGATTAGATTTTTTAGTTATAGAAAAATCATCTCAGCCAATTTATTTAATAAATTTATTCAATTAAGCTTATGATACAATGTATCACCATGTAATGATAGCAATAAATTTTTAGTATCCTGAAACGATTATAAGTTCTGAGTTGGTGGTACGTTTGGTGATACAGTTTTAATACACATCACATACTTTGCAATAGTGTTTATTATTGTTATTTTCAGGAAGTCTATGTGCAATATTATCATTTGCTTTCCCAATCTACGTGCTGGTAAGGGTATCAGCAGCTGGAGTATTAATATCTGGAACGATATCAGCTTTAGAAGTATTATCAGCAGTACATAAGCTGGCGCATCCTAGTCCACAAGGTAAAATTAAAAATACAAATCTCATATAAATATCATAATAACAATATGAAAATGAATAGTTCATAATATTAATTTCTCTCAGTACTAAATGGTAATATTTTTATTATTATGGCAGATGAGCATGGCACATCCTACAGTTGCCTAAATCAGCCTAAACCATCTCAAGACAGGCGCGGACCTCTTTGGTTTCTTAGGCCGTCCGTATCTTGTCCAGCTTTTGGAACAAATATGAACAGAACGCATGAAAATAAAAGAGGTAATACATAAAAAATGTTAACTATAATTTTTGTCAACTATTGAAATTAAAATGAATATAATTTGGATTGAAACTTTGTTAAAATAATAAGGTAAAGAAAAGTCATCAAAATCCAAGAACTCATCGCATCGAATTCAGGTATCCATTGGTGCATATGACTGTGAATCGAAAATGAATTGCAGAATGAATAGAAATAAAAGAGGTAGAAGTTTAAATTTAAAAGGCCAGCAAAGGTTTGATGCAGTTTTGCAATTATCTAGCATATGAATAAGTTATATTTTTCTTTAGAGATATTATTTGAGATATATTATCTAAGAAAAAGAAATTAATATAAGCTTAGCATATTCACTTGTCTTACATTTAATTTATAATATTGAGTCTTAGACGATGGAAATCAGAATATAAATAGCATTGAGGCTATTCCGTTCACTTTGAGATATTTTCGTAGAAGTCCTAGTTTCGTAGAAGTCTTTTTTCGGTGTTAAATAAACATGTATGTCTATTTAACATGTATTTATGTCATACATGTTTATTTAACACATTGTAGGATACTTCTTTTTTCAAATTATAATAAATGATAATAGTTAATAATTTTAATTTATAAAAGTCAATATATAGAAAACAATAATAAAAAGGTTGCATTTTATAAATGCATAGTAATAGTAATTGTAATTTTATTTGAACCAAATCCATTTTATGGAATAGTATCTTACTAAATGGAATTAAACAAATGTGATACATATTGATTCTATAATTGAAGTGTATGCACTAATATAATAGTTTCAAATAAAGAAACTAGTGGTGTATGACATCGTGTCTTGAAGCAAGTTGATGGAACTTCCCGTACCGTAATGAAATATTCGAAGAATAATAAATGTTTTCAAATATATAATTATAAGCACTAAAACTTTCATTATTCGTATTTGATAGAGAATTTATATTATTATACTTTAGTTTATATAAGTTTACTTGAAAAGTAAATGAACAGAACTTAATGAAGGAAAGTTAGAATGAAGAATATTGTCTCATATTTCAAAGAAATAATAAACTGAATAGCAAAGTTAAAATTATATAAGTGATTTTTGAATGTTAGCTAGAATAAAAATTAAAATCCGACTTATTTTTGATATTTAAAAAAAAATTGGAAAAGAAAAAAAATGATTTTATTTTTCTTTCCATAAAAACAATCGTTTTGTCAATTCAAGTAAGAGGTTTTTTGAATCATTTAACTCGGATGCTTCCGTCTCTCAAAAAATACTATATTTTGCACATTTAGCTCCTTATCTCTAAAACGTTTGGACCTGTCTTTGCCAAAAACTAATCACTACTTCACCCCATCATTCCGAATTGAATAACAAATATTGTAATTCAAAAAATTAAAAAAAATACGAATTGAATGTTTAGAATCATTCAAATGAAATGCTCCGCGCTCTTAAAAACTTGATTGTCATTTTCTGCACTTGTCATTTTCCAAAAACTTATCAGTCTCTTTATCAATAGAAAACGAATGCTTTTTAAATAATTCAAATCGGTGTTCCAGAAAATGTGAACGAATTATATTCATACATACATATACACGCGAATACACACCCACAACCATTTTTCTAAGATATGCCAAAATGCTCAGGAACCTCTGAAACCTGAGGATATGCAAAAAAATTCATTTTCGATTTTTGAACGATTACTATAACTTACTATACGGAAAGTTAAAAATATTATAATTCATGAATGTAATGACCTATAGTAAATAAAGCTGTAATTACCCGCAATTTAGATATCCATTACTATTATCTAATAACTATTATAATAAATTATCATCAGAACGAGAACGAGAATGGTTGCTACTGGGCGAGCCGTCTTCCCCGCTAAGTCCGACTTGCCCGGAAAGTCCGAACCGAGACGCGCGTAGCCCCTTCTCGAGTCCGGAGCTTTTAGAATCGGCCTTGGTATCGGGGGCTGATCGGCACAGCGACTCCACAGATATAGATGCAGCCGTTGACGAATATAAACAGGATGTTTCAGTAAGTGTAGAATATACAATTAACTAGAACATGTGTCTAGAATCAGTAATGCAATACATCAAGTATATATCAGAGATCTTTCTGAAGTTTTAACCTACAGTTTGAATAATTTAAAGTTTAATAAAAGCACAAATCAAAAATAAACTAGTTGATTTGGTATTTAGCCTTGAGGCAAGTTACACGAACTTCCTGATATGTGTAAATAATTGACTTAATTAATAAAATATAAATTAATTTATGATTGATTAAAAGTAATTAAAATTGAACCAGTTTTTGTAGGAATTTAATAATTTAGTATGTTCATTGAGACTAAGTACTCTATCGTAATACCAAGTGAGTGAAACGTCTAATTTTAATTTTAACAAACGTCAAAAAAACTACTCATTTTCTCAAACTTTGATGATTTTTTAAAATTAAACTACTTGTCGTAAGGCAGTAATATTACAGTAAGTTCTATAAGACCATGATATATATCATGATATATATAAATTTAAAATCCAGTTCAAAAAATTTGATATATTTCGATAAGAACTCACAAATCTAATATATTGACTTCTTATATAATTAACTCTCTTATATACAGCTAGTCTATACATTAAATTGTACAAGTATGAGGGAATCATTGAGTACATAATTTATATTCTTTAATAACATTAATTATATTTATTGTGGTATTATTTGTATTCATTAATACTTACAGGTATTTATTATGATATAAAAGTACTCAAAATTTATTACAATACTTTATAGGACTTAACCTAATAACATGATAGATAACCTATTACCTATCTTACTATACTATATTATTGTATATCATAGATAGATATCTATTATCAATCATACCGTGAGATACCTATACCGTCATTAACTTATTGTATACCTACATACTCTTTTTACTTCTTATAAATATTACTGTCTAATTTATAGAAATACCTATATTATATAGGTTTACCTACGACCTATGTATTACTGTATACTATTGTATACTATATTATTGTATATCATGTATAGATATCTATTATCTATCATACCGTGAGATACCTATACCGTCATTAACTTATTATATACCTACATACCTTTTACTTCTTATAAATACTACTGTCTAATTTATATATTCACCTATATTATATAGGTTTACCTTACGCCCTATGTATTTTTTTTTAATATCTCTACCTATCTATTGTCTACACCGGGATTTGAACCCGAGACCTCCACGTGGCAGTCGCGCGTCTTAACCACTACCCTATCGGATACCCCCACCAATAATATAATATGGGACGCACTGTTGTTACCGCGGGTCATTTTCTAATTAATTAGATAATTAATACTAAGGTGGCGCGACGACACGCGAAAAAAGTCGGTTGATTGTAGCGTTACGGTGGTGTAGTGGATAAGGTCGCCGCGTGTCACGTGGCGGACCCGGTTTCGATTCTCGGTAGGGTTAATGTAGCGTGTAAAGGAAATTATAGGTAATAGGATATATAGTAGATATAGGTTAGGTGTATTCGGTATACAATGTAGGGATTTGAGAGTATGTGATAAAATATAGCGTATGGTATAGATGTAAAGCGTGTAGTATAGAATACAACCTATAGGCATACGTAAGGCTATAAAAATACAAGAGTAGGAACCTATGATGTAGGTGTTAGCGTATGATATATATAAGATATGAAATATATTAGAAATGCGAATGAACAAAAAATTCAATTTATAAATATTATTTTTTCTATAAGAATTTTTATCTCGGTATTTAATATCTAAAATATCCAAAATACCCGTTAAGGCATCGATTACACCTTACTGCTGCCGTTATCACTTCATAGAAAATTAATTACTGCACTTTTAAACGATTGTGTGCACTGTGCGACAATAGACATAGAACTATAAATTTTATTAAATGTTTGAGTAACTTGAGCGAGCTGATTTTCTTAAGATGTTCTTAGTCTCGAACCTTACTGAATTCTAAAAATTCTAAATTTAAAAATATAATATAAAAATTATTATACCGCTGTCTGGAAGGGATGGCAATTTATAAATATACAGACTAATACATACAGAATTTGGAATTTTTCTATAATCCGTAATAATAAGAAAGTTTGCATTAGACCTAAAAAGGAATGCTTATTTACCTAAGCTATGGAAATATATATGGAAATATTATATGAATCGCACATGCATCCTGTGCTCACTTAAACTAAACAATGATCATAATATATTTAACGAATTTTTAACAGTATTTACAAATTACATTCAAATCACCCAAAGCAAGTGGGTTAAAGTCGTGTAATTTTTTAATTTGCCTCCCCCATTTGAATTTAAAAAAAATGGATTTTTCTTTGGGGCGTGTGCCCCACGTTGGGAATTACTAGTCTAGGAGTACAATTTTTTAATCTACTACCAGGTTAATCAATAATTGAGTGATCACTAATTCCACAGCACCTTCATCAGATTTTTAAAAGATCAAAGTTTCTATGAATATGAATACAAATCTCAAATTGTAGGCCAAAATTTAGACAATAAGTTTATTGAAATATCAGGGTAACTTTTTTGCTATAAATTGTCAACTAATTTACCAATAAATAAATGTCAATAAAACAATGATTAAAAAAAATTACCAATAAATGTTGGATTGTAAAAATTTACAAGCCTTAGACGGCAAAAAATTCATCCAATTATTAAAATATTACATTTTTTGCAGTTCTTATGCTTTTGTATTTATAGAATTGCTTTTTTCGCTACAATCAATTTCCATTATATTTATATTTTTATTAATTATTTATTTTATTCGACTAACGCCCGCTATGTCCGAAACAAGGCCAACTTATATCCGAAATAATCGGGCATCAGCCATTTTTCGGTCTTAAAGTAACATATGTGAAATTTGAAATACACTACTGTATTGTAATTAATATTTCAGTTCATACACCTCAATTTGTAACTAAATTAAAAACGACTTTGATAAAACCAGTGGTGTTGTGCTAATATTTTTTGTGGGAACGCTAAAATTTAAAAACTGGTTCATAAACCGGTTCAAAAACCTGTTCTCATGTTTTTTCCGGTTCCGTTCGAAAAGAAAAGAAACAAAAATTATTACAAAACCCATTGTGTGCACATATATGTATGTTTATTTCAATAATAAGAACATTTAATAAAAATTAGTTGAATAATAAAATATAAAATTTACTTATTAAATCATTTTCTGTATGTAGCGATTTTTTTATATTTTTTCTTGCCGGAACGCGTTCCTTCCCAAAAATGATTTGCCGGAACGACGTTCCGGCGCGTTCCGGCTCGACAACACCACTGGCTAAAACGTAGACGAAAATTTTTTCACTTTTCTGCTATTTATAAAGAAACGTCTCGGCCGATCGTCCCACAAAACTGACAAATAGTAGTCCTCGTCGAGATACATCGAATGGCTTTTAAATTTTTGAAATCGGCCCAGCCGTCGATTTACGGCAAAAAAATCTGTTCACACACACACACACATACTTATTCCAAATTTGGTCTCATTCGATTCAGAATGGCTTGAAACGTCGAGAAAACATAAAATTAGCGAATCGGATTTTTTGATGAAAACATAAACTTCTCCTTCGGGAAGTTAAAAATAATAAAAAAATGTTTGGAATAAAAAAAAATTGTTTTTTGCTTTTCACAAAAACTGATCGTCGTATCTTCACAAGTTAAATGTTTTTTGAATCATTCGAATTGAATGCTTTGTTCTCTAAAAAACTGACAGTTTTTACACTTTTAGCCTATTATGTCTGAAATGGCTGGGCCTGTCTTTGCCAAAAACTAATTATCACGTCTTATCAATTATGTCTTTTTATCATTACGTTTGAATTGAATTTGAATTTAAATCATTCAAATCAGTTGAGCGGTGCTCCCGAAAACGTCGACAAAAAATTGTATCCACACATACATACACATACATTCATTTTTTCTGAGGTATGGTAAAATGCATAAAAACTTCTGAAACGTAAAAATATGCAAAAATTTAAACTACAAAAACTCGATTGAAAAATGATATTATAAATGAATAATATTGTTAATGATTAGAATTAATTAAATATTCTGAAATAATTCATTGTTGGTTTATCTGATTTCAGTTCAATCAATATTATCATTATTATGAAATGTGCTTCAATTAAGAAAATGTAAAAAAATTAAATTTGTTATTCACATCGGATTATTTTACATATTTACTACAAGTTTTTTCTTAAATCGATTGCATTTTTATAGATTTTGCAACCGATTGTCGAAACCAAAGCTCCTACAACAGCCACATGGAGAAGATCAGTAGTACTTATAACATGTGTAAGTTGTGTTAGTGCCATTTTTGCAACTGCAGTAATTCTGGAGATGACAGAAGCTGCAATCTCATTTTCTATAGGTGAGTATTAATAATAAATTTAACAATATTCGTTTCATATAAACCCCAATTATTTGCTATTGTTTTGCTCATATAAATTGACAAAGAGTCTGTATTTAATTTAAAGTAAATTTTCCCTCTAACATAATATAAGAACTTGTTTTTTTGCAGT
Organism: Ctenocephalides felis; assembly: GCF_003426905.1. Classification (NCBI taxonomy): domain Eukaryota; kingdom Metazoa; phylum Arthropoda; class Insecta; order Siphonaptera; family Pulicidae; genus Ctenocephalides; species Ctenocephalides felis. The sequence continues at coordinate 25,225,052 of NW_020537324.1, forward strand.
ATTGATATTTATAACTGGTCTATTTTGGTGGATTCCACGTCGTCCTTCTGAAGGTTTTGTAACATGTGCCGCAATTACAGTAATAATAATATCGATTTTGTTAATTGCTGAAATTATGCCAGATACTTGGCCTGCTATAACTATTTGGATTACTGCAGGTACTACTTATATAAATGACACAAAATGTGTAACAAACATTACAAAACATTTTTTAGACATATTAAATAATTATCAATTGAAATATGTTTAAAAATTACATTTCTGAAAAATTAAAAGTTATAGTAACAAATTGGAATTTTTATAACTCATATTGATAAATATTGAAGCAAAATTGACTACACATAGATATGTATATAGTTATAGCCTGTAGGCGAAGTTCGTGGCTGAAGTAAATAGCATAATCATATTACAATTTTGGGGTAATATCTAATATACAGTCAGTCAAGTAAGAGCGTGGCCGACTTTAACGACAGTTAATGAAAGATTTTGGTTTAATTCTTTCGTGAGCCGATAAAATGAAGCTTTGTACTTGATGCATTGTCTACAAAGGTTTAGTTGTCGTTGATCTTTTGAAAAAATCACGTTAAACGCCATGAGTGCTAAGTTTGTATAGAAATCGATACACCTATATAAAGTTGCTAAAAATGTCGATGATTTACCAGAACGTGGTTCAAATAAAAAATAAGAAAAAAGAACAGTGAATGTGTTTTTGCGGAAACCTGCTTTAACACTGCAGCAAGGACGAGCAAAATTAATGGCAAAATGTTTAGAAATATCTACAAAAATATCTACAAAACTATCTGAGCCTTTCTTCGTATTCATGATCTGAAATGACGCAACACAATGGGGAAGCCTCTGACAACTGAAAAACATTTGCTTCTTTTACATTTGGGCACATGAAAATATTGATAGAGATTTTGAAAATGTTATTTTTACTGATAAATGTTCTATATGAGCACGTACTGCCCTCATCGAGCAGTTAAATTAAAATACGAGCCGTCAGACTAGAATAATCCGTTAAATTAGTAAAAAGCATGCGTCGGAGATGCCAGCCAATTGTCGACTCCGGAGGTGACTGGACAGATATTGACAGAATTGCATCATTGCTTGTAATGCATACAATGCATATATAAATATGAAAGTTTCATAAATTATTTTTATAAATTAAAACGGCCACGCTCTTACTTGACCGACTGTACATAGATTTGTGTATGCATTTTCAAGACTTTTATCTGCATCTTGCATCGAGAAATAAGTTTCTTTAAATCAAGTTGTTACAATATATGATACAATATATTTATTAACTTTCCGCAGAGTAAGTTAATAATGATCGCAAAAAATCGAAAATATTTTTTTTTATATTTCTGAACATTTTGGCATACCTTATTGTTAAAGGTTTAGGAAGTTCAATAAAAAAAATAAAAAAAAAACATTTGGCGGACAAAAATGATCATTAGATATGCACAACAAATTATCACATATTTTATTAATAAGAAAATTTTTTTTTAACATTTTTATGGGTTCTGTGCTATTTTTTATCCGTTATCCTGCAACGCGGCGCTCATGCGCTTTGATATTTCGTTTTCACGCACCTAAACGATCGCAATTGTTTTGAAAAAAGTTCAAAATTCCCAACAATGTATGGAAAAAATTCTAATTTTTCTGCAAGATCAATTTTTTTCAAAAATTTTAAAAATCTCAGAAATCTTATTTTTTCAAAGTTTTAAAAAAATAATTTTTTTTAAAAAATATTTAAAAATTTTTGTACGGAAAGTTTCAGCACTTTGTTTGAAGGCACGATGCCATGCACCACTAATATTAAATTTATATTAAGTAAAACTTGAATGTGCATGTGACTATTAATTCCAATACTAACTGCATATTGTTTTAAGGTCTGATAATATTCGCAAGATTCGACATTTGCTGCAATTGTTCTGAAGAATTGAGAAGCTTCAAGATGCCGCGTCCGGCGCGGTTCGTGTCCACCCCGCGGTATAGGCACAGACGAAGCCCTGGGCCAAGCTGACCCGAGCCTTTGCTCGTAGATCAATACAGTAGTGATTCCGACACTTCGGATTAGAAATTAATTGGTTAATTATTTATTATTTACTGATTATTGATTAAATTTTGAAGGTAAATAGACACGATCAATTCTCTCTTTTAATTTGTTATGTTTAGAAAAAGTTAGGGTAGAGCGGGGGTAGTTGAACATAGGCGCAAGTTGAGCAATCGAAATATCTCGAAAACTATTCACCGTCCGTTTAGGCATTATATGGCGGAAAGATAGATGTTTGGGAGAAATAAACATCCCGCGATCGCTAGTGGCCGCTGGATAAATGAGTGAGGCTCACGGGCGTTTTGTTTATTTTGAGACCAAAAAGTAAAAAAAGTAATTCATCACGAGTTTTCGTCTGGTTTAGTCAAATATTATTTATTTTTAATCAGGTAAATGTTATTATTCCATATAATTATAGTACTTTTAATATGCACAGAGATTCTGTATATAATTCTCACGGTTTTTTTATAAACTCACTTTTATTTTGAAATTCCGAGTTGGGGTTAGTTGAGCATAGTTGCTAAACTTGTTCTGTCACTAAGACAATTACCATTAACTTACAGAAATTAATTATTATTTTTAAGATATAAGCTAAGTCTATGAGTAGTAATATAATATAAATAATATTTGCTTTGAATAATCGTTAATTATTCAAAGCAAATTACTATAAAACTGGTTATTAAAAACTTATTTTATTTCATCACTGATCGACATTGAACCTATGATTTCATTATACTTTCTTAGTGCTCAACTTGCTCCACCTATGGGGTACATTGAGCATACTTGACTTTTTGCATTTAAACAGCTGTAGCTTTTAAATTTTACTTATAACCAAAAAATAGTATTAACACTTTTGTTAAGCGATAAACAACAAATCCATTAAGCCGTATAACAATTTATTGAGACTTTTCATTGAGGAGCTACATCCGTTTAAGTAAAAATTTACTCAACTAGCCCCGTCCTAACCTATATATAGAAACAGTATCCAAACTTTTTAAACTAGACATTTACCTTAATTTTACATTTACTTAGTTCTTACGAGTTATATTAATTAATAAATAGTTACCGGCAAAAAAACAACAGACGAAGTGATGATAACAAATTTTCCAAACTATTCTTGTATATTATACAAACAACTTAGTAACTATTTACTAAAATAAAATTCAACAACAAAAGTTACTATATTTGAAAACCAAATATTTACTTACGCACGCATGTTTTGATGTTGTTAATTTAATAATCTACCAATTTATTATTACTAATACTGGTTTGAATGAGACAACACAATTATTTATTAAAAATATGCCTTTTCCACTTAATAAAATTTTAGTGTGGGGGGGGGCACAAAATTGAACTATGTTCAATTAATGCTTAATTATAGTAAGATATTTTATATATTATTTTTCTAAAATCTGATCGAACATTTAATTTTATATGTTAGAAGGATTTTATAAGATAATATCTACATTAGTTAAGACATATTTCGCTCTCTACTTAAAATAGTATCGTTAGAAAATTCTATACTTCACTTATTTTTAGATAATGGGAGTGGACTTTTTCACCCACAGACCTTTAAGCTCCGCTCCACTCTATATTGATTATTTGTTTTTGATATTAATTGATTCTGGAATTAATTTTTTAATATATTTTTTAACAACGGTATATAGTAATATTTTCTATTAGTTTGAAAATTTCTAGAATTATTTTTCCCATTTTCTGAATTTTAAAGAATTTCATATATACATGCAAAATTTCATACGACTTCTAATTGACTAATTGACTATTTGAGCGAAAATCATCAATTTGCAATTATCAACCAAAAATAGCATAAATGTTTGTTTTTAAAACAATTATTCTATTTATTTAAAATTTAGGCAAGATTTTAATATATAAACTCAGTAATAAATTGAAGAACATTCAAAACTTAAAAATGTTTTTGCAAAATATAAATGTTTGGAAATAGGTGTGTCGTGATAACTCTTAATATTAAGACAATTCTTGGTGTTAACAAAATGATCCAATTTTCAAAATCTAGCAGTATTATGGGCAATTTAAGTGATCATTGCCCTCAAAACTTTGGCAAATAATTTAAGTATTAATCTACTTCAAAATTATTAGTATTAATCTACTCAAAAGCAATTAGCATAACAATAAAAATAACCAATACTTTTTTATGATAAGATAATATTTTCATAAATTTTTATTCTAATTAGATTTTAATAAGCAATAACTTCTCGATATAAATATTTATAATTATAAGCGTTTACTATATATATAATATTTGCTCTATATATTTTTGAATATAATATTTTAGATAGTGTAGATTCATAACTTCAATTTCAATTTTAAAACAATATATAAAATTCAATTAATAACAAAGTACAATTATTTAATGAAATTAATGGTTAGTGATTACAGAAAATGTGCAGAAGATAATATTGTACTAGCATAAATTAATTTTTAAATCAAGATAATTTATGTTAATAAATATTTTATTTTTCTTAGAATTTAAGCTTGTTTACATTGCCTGCTTGACATATTTACATATGTGAACTTGATATTATAAAATTATTCGCGTTGCCTTCAGTGATACGCCTTATTTTAAATTAGGTTAAGTATTCTTTTCTTGATCTCTTTATATCATAAGCAAACATCAATTTTGAAAAATATTTTAAAAGTTAGTTTTAGAATTAGATTGCTACATGATAAAGAAATAAAAATTATATTTACTTAGCTGGGAGTTGTGACACTAATTAATTAATTTAAATACGACGTCATTCTAAATATTTATAACAAATTATTTAAATAAATTGTGTAAATTGAAAAACTGTTAATTAATTTATATTTTAAATATATTATATATTTAGTTTTGCAGAATACCTAAAATGGGTTCAATGACTGTTTATTGCTAGGTAGCTCAAATTTATTATTTTTTTATTACGAAATGGTATAAGGAAGCATTATATTTAAAATGTTTTTTTAAAGAGGTTGTCTGATACTTAGAATGCAAAGTATAAAGATATAACTCTTGAAAGGGTTTTGAATCGATTTGAATACAGTTAAATATAACAAATTATGATTGCTTCAATCAATAATTATTTCACAATTCTTCTTTTTTTAAATTATGGTTGCTTTAAAAATTTAGTTTTACATTTTAGAGGGAGAAATTTACAAATTTGGTGCATTTTTATAAAAAGTAAAAGAAATTGTGCATAATTAAATAGCTCGAAAAAATATTTATAATTATTGATCAATTGTTATTTATTAAATAAATAAACAATTTAACGATATTTAACCAATATAAAAAAAAATATTTTACAGAATGCAGTTACTTGCAACCGAATAAAAAAAACTTATTCATAGTATGTAGCTTATTAATAGTCAAAAATTAATTAGTCACTAGTAAATAATAAAGTATTTTTCTCTGATATATATTCTCGTTTTAATTATAAAGTAGAAAATTATAAATGAAATCTTATTC